>NC_058083.1:208193685-208488685 GCF_014858855.1 Bufo gargarizans
CACCCCTTATGCCTCTCATCAGACCCCATTATCAGCCTTTATACCTTTCACTAGCCCCCATTATAAGCCTTTATACCTTTCACTAGCCCCCATTATAAGCCTTTATACCTCTCACTAGCCCCCATTATAAGCCTTTATACCTCTCACTAGTCCCCATTATAAGCCTTTATACCTCTCACTAGCCCCCATTATAAGCCTTTATACCTCTCACTAGCCCCCATTATAAGCCTTTATACCTTTCACTAGCCCCCATTATAAGCCTTTATACCTCTCACTAGCCCCCATTATAAGCCTTTATACCTCTCACTAGTCCCCATTATAAGCCTTTATACCTTTCACTAGCCCCCATTATAAGCCTTTATACCTCTCACTAGTCCCCATTATCAGCCCTTATGCCTCTCATCAGCCTCCAATATCACCCCTTATGCCTCTCATCAGCCTCCAATATCACCCCTTATGCCTCTCATCAGCCTCCAATATCACCCCTTATGCCTCTCATCAGCCTCCAATATCACCCTTATGCCTCTCATCAGCCTCCAATATCACCCCTTATGCCTCTCATCAGCCTCCAATATCACCCTTATGCCTCTCATCAGCCTCCAATATCACCCCTTATGCCTCTCATCAGACCCCATTATAAGCCTTTATACCTCTCACTAGTCCCCATTATAAGCCTTTATACCTTTCACTAGCCCCCATTATAAGCCTTTATACCTTTCACTAGCCCCCATTATAAGCCTTTATACCTCTCACTAGCCCCCATTATAAGCCTTTATACCTCTCACTAGCCCCCATTATAAGCCTTTATACCTCTCACTAGCCCCCATTATAAGCCTTTATACCTCTCACTAGCCCCCATTATAAGCCTTTATACCTCTCACTAGCCCCCATTATAAGCCTTTATACCTCTCACTAGCCCCCATTATAAGCCTTTATACCTCTCACTAGCCCCCATTATAAGCCTTTATACCTTCACTAGCCCCCATTATAAGCCTTTATACCTCTCACTAGCCCCCATTATAAGCCTTTATACCTCTCACTAGCCCCCATTATAAGCCTTTATACCTCTCACTAGCCCCCATTATAAGCCTTTATACCTCTCACTAGCCCCCATTATAAGCCTTTATACCTCTCACTAGCCCCCATTATAAGCCTTTATACCTCTCACTAGCCCCCATTATAAGCCTTTATACCTCTCACTAGCCCCCATTATAAGCCTTTATACCTTTCACTAGCCCCCATTATAAGCCTTTATACCTCTCACTAGCCCCCATTATAAGCCTTTATACCTCTCACTAGTCCCCATTATAAGCCTTTATACCTTTCACTAGCCCCCATTATAAGCCTTTATACCTCTCACTAGTCCCCATTATCAGCCCTTATGCCTCTCATCAGCCTCCAATATCACCCCTTATGCCTCTCATCAGCCTCCAATATCACCCCTTATGCCTCTCATCAGCCTCCAATATCACCCCTTATGCCTCTCATCAGCCTCCAATATCACCCTTATGCCTCTCATCAGCCTCCAATATCACCCCTTATGCCTCTCATCAGCCTCCAATATCACCCTTATGCCTCTCATCAGCCTCCAATATCACCCCTTATGCCTCTCATCAGACCCCATTATAAGCCTTTATACCTCTCACTAGTCCCCATTATAAGCCTTTATACCTTTCACTAGCCCCCATTATAAGCCTTTATACCTTTCACTAGCCCCCATTATAAGCCTTTATACCTCTCACTAGCCCCCATTATAAGCCTTTATACCTCTCACTAGCCCCCATTATAAGCCTTTATACCTCTCACTAGCCCCCATTATAAGCCTTTATACCTCTCACTAGCCCCCATTATAAGCCTTTATACCTCTCACTAGCCCCCATTATAAGCCTTTATACCTCTCACTAGCCCCCATTATAAGCCTTTATACCTCTCACTAGCCCCCATTATAAGCCTTTATACCTTTCACTAGCCCCCATTATAAGCCTTTATACCTCTCACTAGCCCCCATTATAAGCCTTTATACCTCTCACTAGCCCCCATTATAAGCCTTTATACCTCTCACTAGCCCCCATTATAAGCCTTTATACCTCTCACTAGCCCCCATTATAAGCCTTTATACCTCTCACTAGCCCCCATTATAAGCCTTTATACCTCTCACTAGCCCCCATTATAAGCCTTTATACCTCTCACTAGCCCCCATTATAAGCCTTTATACCTTTCACTAGCCCCCATTATAAGCCTTTATACCTCTCACTAGCCCCCATTATAAGCCTTTATACCTCTCACTAGCCCCCATTATAAGCCTTTATACCTCTCACTAGCCCCCATTATAAGCCTTTATACCTCTCACTAGCCCCCATTATAAGCCTTTATACCTCTCACTAGCCCCCATTATAAGCCTTTATACCTCTCACTAGCCCCCATTATAAGCCTTTATACCTCTCACTAGCCCCCATTATAAGCCTTTATACCTTTCACTAGCCCCCATTATAAGCCTTTATACCTCTCACTAGCCCCCATTATAAGCCTTTATACCTCTCACTAGTCCCCATTATCAGCCCCTATGCCTCTCATCAGCCTCCAATATCATCCCTTATGCCTGTCATCAGCCCCCATTATCATCCCTTATGCCTCTCAACAGGCCACATTATACGCCTTCATACCTCTCACTAGCCCCCATTATCAGCCCTTATGCGTCTTACGGGACAAAAAATACGGTGCTGCTGCAGAAAATCAACAGTTAAGCAGTCACGTTTAACCCAGATTCCTGGGGTAAATGATTTAAATCCCCTGACTGGAGTAGATTTCCAGATCTAGGCTCACAGACTGGCGTAGGATGTGCCTAATTTATGTATGAAGAGGCCCTCGCAAAACATCTGTCTTTATAAATGACCCCCAATGATAGAAAAAAAAGTTAAAAATAAATAAATAAATAGACAGTATTTATTGTACTATATAAAAAGTGAGTTGCTGCAAATCTACTGAAATGTGGTTAACAATCTCTGAAATAATGTTCTAAGAAGAGAAATTATTTTAATCGGAACAAAGGACGTAGATGGATATTATGCAATCAATCACGCTCAGCAGATAGGCCACAAAATGCACTCTGTTCTCTAATGCATTTACTTTGTGCTCCCTAGTTATTATTACAATGTTATTGATGGATCGGTCTTGTTGCATCATCACATTATGGCTCAGCACGGTCTGGAAAATCAGAATGTAAATGCATATGAATGTTTAGCTGCACATTATATAACATCAGACCATCCCCGTGCACTGCAGCAACAGACGGACGCTCAGATTTCCTTCCATCACAACCAGCAACACGGCTTGGATTTCTACGGTACATTTTCTTGAACTTATTAAGAGCAATTAAGTCAATTAAATATGTATTAATCATAGCAGTGAAACATGCTTTGAGTTCACAGAATTCGTTAAAGAGGAATATTTAAATAGAGTCATTAAAAGGGAAGAGGATTTTTTAATGTTTTTTTTTTTTATATACACAGATATCATCAAATTATCTAAAATGCACACAGGATTTAGAATTGGGTAATTCATACAGTTGTGGTTGCTTGATCTGATTAACATATGTTAAGGGTCCATTCACACGTCCGCAATTTCGTTCTGCATTTTGCGGAACGGAATTGCAGACCCATTCATTTCTATGGGGCAGCACAGGACACGGAATTGTGGACCCGCACTTCCGGGTCCGCAATTCCGTTCCCCAAAAAATAGAACATGTCCTATTCTTGTCCGCAATTGCGGACAAGAATAGGCATAATCTATTAGTGCCGGCAATGTGCGGTCCCCAAAATGCAGACCTGGTGTCCTCTGTCCATTCCTCTGGCATTGCAGAGCTGCTGGGTCAATGTAGAATACCACCCATGGGCTATTTTACCTTGTGACTGGCACCACTATGAATGACCCAGTTACAGTGGAAAAGTGCAGAAGTGAAAATGTCCCCTGGGTCACATGACACGTCATTGATGAGGCCACCCTTTGGCTGTTGGGGTGCACATGACTCCACCTGCACCCCGGCCGGAAGTAAACAGATTGGGGATCGAAAGATCACTGGAGCTGTGGGGAGCAGACAATTACCACATGCTACAGGGGCTAATTAAATCATCCTTTTAAGCATAGGTACTTTGTTATTTACGTCACCAGCGACCTCCCTATCCGGCCGTTTGCACACACATCGCTGTGGTTCACCTGATTAATGCTAATGTTTTTCTTTTGTTTATCTGAGTCTCTGTTCCCAACCTATAATACTTTTACTTAATATGCAGGTTAGGCCTTTCATGCAATGAGTCCGTCACCATTAGGCTGGGTTCACACGGGCGTGTCCGGATTAGGTCCGGATGCGTCCCGGTGTATTGCGGCAAACCCGCGCGATTGGGTACGCAATTGCAGTCAGTTTTGACTGCGATTGCGTTCCGATGTTCAGTGTTTATCACGCGGGTGCAATGTGTTTTGCACTCGCGTGATAAAAAACCGACTGTGGTACCCAGACCCGAACTTCTTCACAGAAGTTCAGGTTTGGGTTAGTTGTAGTGTAGATTGTATTATTTTCCCTTATAACATGGTTATAAGGGAAAATAATAGCATTCTGAATACAGAATGCTTAGTACAAGGGCAATTGAGGGTTAAAAAAATAAAAAATAAATTAACTCACCTTGTCCTCTTCATCGCGCAGTTCCCGGTCTCTTCTGATGAGCTGTCGGCTAAAGGACCTTTGGTGACGTCAGATCACATGCTCCAATCACATGGTACATCACCGGAATGAACGGCCCATTATAGAAATGCCTATCCTTGTCCGCCAAATGTACAAGAATAGGACATGATCTATCATTTTTGTGGGGCCACGGAACGGAGCAACGGATGCGGACAGCACACGGAGTGCTGTCCGCATCTTTTGCAGCCCCATTGAAGTGAATGGGTCCACACCCGAGCCGCATCTTTCTGGCCACAATGCATGGTCTGACTGGGAGAGTCAAGCAATGCTGTTTGCTGTGCTAAGAGTCCAAACAAAGAGGAAGTTAAAGAGTCAGGACAGGAATTGGAATACATGGAGTGACTTAAAAAAATAATACCCAGAAAAAGAATAATTACACAGAATATTTCCATATAGGCAGTTAAGACAGGATGTGATGAAAGGGCCCCATTTTGATGAAAGGGCCCCTTTAAACTAAGACAACAAGCTGTCAAAGGTCTACTGGTTGCTTTCATATGTCGTACACATTGTAGCAAACCCTTAGCTATACTGGACATCTAGCTGGAAACCTGTCCAACTCTTTTATGAGCATTAACTGTTTGTAGAAGTGTAACTTGAGGATGCTGGGCTCCAAAAACATCCTTGACCCTTGTCTTAATGTGTCACTTTTCAATAAGAATAATCTAATACACTGTAACAGAATTTCATAGTTTCATCAGTTTTAGCCAATGTTACCTCTTCTATACAGTAAGTACCGGCATGTAGCCCTTCTGGCATTGCAAAACCCCAGCATGCCCAAATAGCTGTAGGCTGTCCAGGCATGCAGGGAATGGTAGTTTTGCAACAGCTGGTGGGCCGCAGGTTGGGCATCCCTGCTCTATGCCAAGCATTATGTTAACCGATTCCTTAAGAAGAAAAAAACACTCAGAGTGTCTCTCCAGACATTGGCTGAGAATCAAGATCAATTCCACGGGATGTATTAAGGAAATAAAAGGGAAATACATACAAAAAGAATGTATTATTATCTGACTTCATCGATATTGGCAAGGTTTTTACTTTCAGCAGGTGCTCTGACACAGCTAATGGGCTCCATCCATTTCATTGGTACCTCAGAGCATATGTTTATCAATGCTAAATGTAAAAGCGCTTTTAATTCCATTAAGCACCGAGGAACTGTGCCAGGCGCGTTCCCCTGCTTCAGCCTGCATTTATCCCTAATAATACACAGGACAAAATTAACATATATATATATATATATATATATATGGAGAGAGAGAGAGAGAGAGAGAGAGAGAGAGAGAGTGTAATAAAAGCATGGCTGCACAAGTTTGGACACACCTTGTCATTCATAGAGTTTTCTTTATTTTCATGACTATGAAAATTGTAGATTCACACTGAAGGCATCAAAACTATGAATTAACACATGTGGAATTATATACATAACAAAAAAGTGTGAAATAACTGAAAATATGTCATATTCTAGGTTCTTCAAAGTAGCCACCTTTTGCTTTGATTACTGCTTTGCACACTCTTGGCATTCTCTTGATGAGCTTCAAGAGGTAGTCACCTGAAATGGTTTTCACTTCACAGGTGTGCCCTGTCAGGTTTAATAAGTGGGATTTCTTGCCTTATAAATGGGGTTGGGACCATCAGTTGCATTGTGGAGAAGTCAGGTGGATACACAGCTGATAGTCCTACTGAATAGACTGTTAGAATTTGTATTATGGCAAGAAAAAAGCAGCTAAGTAAAGAAAAATGTGTGGCCATCATTACTTTGACCTAAGTGCTTCCTCTGGCCCGTAATCAAGTGCTCAATTCACCTGGTCTTTTAAAACAGACAGCCTGTGACGCGGCCATGTGCAACAGGTACTGCACATGGCCGGCATCTGCCCCTGTGCGTCAGAGTAAACCCCGTCACAGCTGAAAGACTGATTTTAAAAGACCAGGTGAATTGAGCACTTGATTACGAGCCAGAGGAAGCACTTAGGTGCGAAACGGCCGTCGCCCATTCAGCTGGTTACACTACTGCACATGTTGTCCGCTACCCACTGCCAATAAAAATAAGTTCGTATTAAGCGCAAAAGGGTGAGTGCCGTCCGTCTTTTCTACTACTGCCTATATCAATATACTTATGCCAGTTGTGGGGTGTACAAACATTGAGAAATACTGTATGTCATGCCGAATGTCCCACTTTTTTCCAACAAAGAAGTCTGATAAAATGGGTGAGGCCGCCAAGGTTAAAGTTTTATTAAGTGCAATTTTTTAAAGCAAAATGTCTTCTGCTAAATAAAAAGATATACTATATTTTTCGCTTCATAAGGCCTCATGAACACAACCGTTGTGTGTTTTGAGGTCCGGAAATTGCGGATCCACAAGACAGGGATGGTGTCCGTGTGCGTTCGCAATTAGCGAAACGGCACGGACAGCCATTGATATAACTGCATATTGTCCGCAAAACGGACAAGAATAGCACATATATTTTTTTTGCGGACCACGGAACAGAGCAACGAATGCGGACAGCACATGGAGTGCTGTCCACATATTTTGCAGCCCCATTGAAGTGAATGGGAACGCATCCAAGCCGCAAGAACTGCGGCTCGGATGCGGACCAAAACAACGGTCGTGTGCATGAGACCTAAGACACGTTTTTTCCTCCAAAACTGTCGGAAAATTGGCAGTTTGTCTTATAAAGTGAATACTAATGAGCCCTTCCATTGTGGAATTGCTTATTAGTATGCAGGAGGAGCGAGAGCAGTGACTGTAATGCTTCTAATGCTGGCTGCACCCATCACTCCCTGGTTTTCTTCCAGGGGTGCTGTGCTGCACTGGGTACTGACTGCATAGTGCACATAGTCATGCATCATGATCTGATGTTGTGTGAAGTCAGGTCACAGTACAGCGTGGGGCCTGGGAGAAGACTAGAAAACGGTGAGTGCAGGAAGAGCGTGCCGTCCGGAGCTGAAGACGCAAGTTCATTTATTTATTATATCCCTGATCTGAGATCTGATGAGGATTGGGGGTCTGATTTTAGGTCTAATAGAGATTCTGGGGGGGGGGGGGTCTAATCTGAGGTCTGATCAAATTTGGGGCCTGATATGGGGGTCTGATCAGAGGTCTGATAAAGATTGGGGATTTAATGAACACTGGGGGTCTCAACTCATGTCTGACAATGATGGGGAAGGTTGGAGTCTGATAAAACCTAGGTGCATTTTATAAAGCGAAAAATATGGCGAATAGAAATCTGGGGCATTGCACTTTGCATTGCCTGGGAGTGCCCCTACTAAATGTTGCTGTGGGGTCCTATACGATCTATATTTGCCCTATGTACATCATATTTATGTGACGCCTGAGCAACTTTTTTCTTGGTTCATATGAGTATGTTGAGCAAAGTGAGCAGTCATGTTGTGCGTGATTAATTTATTAACAGTTTCCACCATTTTTCTACTCAGTCGCATGTGGCCTGTGGATGTATTTAAAGCATGCTACATGGAGAAGTATTAAAATAGATGTAAAAAAAATGTCCAAATAGAATGGTGGAGTTTTTGATGCCTGAAATTTACAAATGTACTGGTTTCTCAGACTAATGTCCTTGTGATAAAACCGAATTTGATCACATATGACCTATAAGTATGCATCTATGCATGCTTGCCTTTGAAGAAGCAAGTCAACATTAAACTACTTTACCGCTGTACACTCAAACTGTGCGTCAATCAATGGTATGATGAGAATAATAGAGAACAATTATAATTATTTTTGGCACTTTCATATAATTATGTGCCTTGCATCAAAACAAGTCACAGCATACAATATGTGCCTTGGCTAGGCTGATGTGGGTGTCCAACGTAAGGTGTAAGAGCGCAGTAATTAGCATGGAAATGGAAAAATATAAAATCCTACAGCGGGGTTTGCATTAATACTTTATAACTAGAACTGTACTTTTGAAAACTTTTCTGCTTGCACTACCCACTTTCCTCCCTCTGGCTCCACAACGATGCTGAACGAACTGTCAGACATCCAAATTTGGCCGATTATTTTAACATTTCACATCCAACATTTTACCTCCAGGGTTCGTAAGACTGAAAGGCAGAGCATTAAGAGATATCAGACAAATTTCTGACTAATCTTCAAACGCACTTTTCATCAACACATTTGCAGGAAAGATTCTTGCTATGGGCAAGTAAAATGCTTGTGATACGAAACTCATTTGAGCAGGTAAATCTTTTCTTGTAGGCGTTTTCATGTAGATACTAAGGAATTCTTTTCATCTGTCAGTACATGAGAAGAAAATAGACCAAGGAGTCCTTTAAACAGGCTTACATTACGCATAGTACTGCATATGATGATCCTGCAATGTATGGGGCCTAACACAAAACTTTGCTCGCTCTTCATCTGGAACAGAATATATTTAGAGTGGATTGTCCTGCAATATAGAAGTAACCATTCAGGAAATTATAGATGAGATTACGTGTAATTTGTGTAATGGCATCGCTATAGGAGACAGTGGACACTAGTATTTCCAAAAAGTAACTCTGTAAGGTTACCATCTCTATAGCATTTTTAGGGTTGCCAATTGAAAATAAAAAAAAACATCAATCTTAATAATAAGGGGTCCAATGCAGAACATCTTTAAAGAAGAGGGGACAGGTCCCAACATATTAGACAGGTTACGTTCACAGTAGTGTGAAGTCGGTAGCCTGATCCGATCCAGTAGTCTGATCCGACATGGCTTCTGTCAGCCAAACAAAAACCGTTGCATGCAGCAGTATTTGTCCAGCCAAAACCCGGAATTTATGCCGGAAAAGTGGCTGGAGCACTGCTGGATCTCATTATAGTCAATTGGGATCCGGTGGCATTGCCAGATATGGTGAACTCCGGTAGGTTGATCCTCAGATGGATCAGGCTACCGGAATTCAAACATAACTGTGAATGGGGCCATAGAAGTACTCATAGTTATATGAAGTCTTGTCCTCCATTTCTACCTGTCACCCATGAACAATTCAGAACTCCAATTTATCTGACCTTTGAATGCAGAGCGGAACTTCCATATAAAACCCAACAAGATGATGTAAGGTCATGTGAGATTCTTCGCTGACTGACCAACAGTAAGTGAAAATCTACCATACAGGAGAAAATAATCTGCTCCACAGAAAGCTTGAGGTAGGGACACCTGATGGGTCCACAATCTGAGTGTGGTGAAAGAGGGACGTGTAAACCTCATCACTAATTGGCCATAGGCAATGTTCAACCAGTCAGCCTGCCCTTCATTACATGCATCATTTTGATGCTTTACAGCAAGATAAAGTTGGAGGCACGTTGCCTGCGGATTGAAAGCTAAAGTATCTTTGTACATTCCCTATGGTAATGTATCTGTGAAGGTTGCAAGATAGATGTGGTAGTTATCCTCTGTGAAACACTGTGCTGCAAACCTTCTTTTCTTAAATCCCTTATGTAACAACCAAACAATGCAGAGTTACCCATATACTGGATGATAAGGTAGGTCCAGATTTTTCTGCTTGCACCCAGCTATATGATGAGCTAGATGTATACGGAAAACTCAGGACTTATCGTACACATTATGAAACAGTTGAGTAACAAGTTACTGAAGTGGATCAGAGAACAGTATCTTTAGTACCACCACTCATACTTACCTGTTTGTAGTTACTACTCTGTTCATGAAAAAAGAACAGACCCTCTATACTGTATATATATATTTTTTTTTTTCTTGTTTTTTTTTGTTTTGTTTTTTTTTGTTACAAGTACCAGATGGTAATTAGCTGTTTACTGGTGAATTGGGTTCTCTATGTCTATCCGTATTAAAGGGGTTATCCGAGTTATAAAAAAAAAATATATAGCACTGAAAATCTGATGGGCAGCAATATATAACTAAGCTAAGCAAGTATTATGCAAAAAAAATTTTTTTTTCCTTATTTCCCTGGTTCTTTTCTGGCCCTTTGTTTACATGCAATAACAACAACCTCTGTCCCTCTCCCTGCTCTGCTAAGGGAGTGAATACAAGAGCTGCCCTGAGCGACATGTCTGCCTGCTGGGAGACTCAGCAACATGTTGTATGTATAGGACTACAAGTCCCAGTTGTATAATGACACTGCTAAGGGAGTGAATACAAGAGCTGCCCTGAGCGACATGTCTGCCTGCTGGGAGACTCAGCAACATGTTGTATGTGTAAAATCACAAGTCCCAGCAGTATAATGACACTGCTAAGGGAGTGGATACAAGTGCTGCCCTGAGTGCTGGGGGAATCAACAGCAACTTGTAAGTGTAGAACTACAAGTCCCACCTGTATAATGACACTGCTAATACACACAGGAAATTCCCCCTACCTTCTTGTGCAATGCTCTCTCTAGTCTGTCAGCTCCTGTGCCCAGAATTGTCACTGCCTGCAGCTACCCAGTCTTTGCAGCTGAAGGGGTTAAAAATCATAGGAGAGAGCAGACAGCCTGGCAGTGAAGGGGGGCGTGGCCAGTAAACAAACCTTATCAGAGCAGGGAGAGAAGCTGACATCACAGGTCATGTGACCCTCAGTCAAATCTGATAAAGCAGGCACTGCAGATAAAGTGAGTTAATTGTAAAGTTGTTATATTTGCCTAGTTAGGAACATAGAAAGAACAAAAAAATAACTTAGACAACTTCTTTTAAATAAATAAATAATTAAATCCTAAAACCATGCAGTTTTTAACACTGACCACTAGGCCCCAAATATGTCAAGACTTCCTGTTCCTTGACAATAGCCACATGGGCCATGAACACAATACACTGGAGCTGACCCCACTGACTTCTATGGGAGAGTTTTCTAGGCATGCTTTGTGACCTGTGCAGAGGTCAGGAGGGAGTAGATAAGCTGCAATATCACCTATTGTGAATGTTGGGTCCTGTGATATGTATACAAAGATATCAGTCATTGTAGTCTTGACATATTTTCGGCCTAGTGACCAGTGCAAAAACGGCACAATTATTTTTTATTTTATTTTTTTATACAGATAGTGAACTGGAAAATTAAAACAAAAATCAGAAACATTTCTACAAAAATGTTTAACGTTTAATTATATCATTTAATGAGGACCCGTAACCTCTCTTGACATGTCTGTTTTAGCAGCTACTTGAACCCCCTTGTAATAATTATGGCACCTACTCTTATGACTCTATGGGGTGCCATTCCTTTATTATTCCTGCTAGAAGTTATAAATGAATCGCTAGCAGTTTGCAATATAGGTCCAGCTGGGTGTTACCAGTTGGAGGTGTGTCCCTGTACTCTCTGACACTATCCAATTAGTGCGGTTGGTGACAAACTATGCAGAGACACCCCCCCAACTGGTTACACCCATCTGGACCTTCATTACAAACTGCAAGTAATTAATTTATAACTTCTAGCAGGAATAATAAAGGAATGGCACCCCATAGAGTTATATAAATAGGTTATCCAGAATTGTTATTAAAAGTGGAATGCAAGTAGTCACTAAAACAAATGTCAGGAGAGGTTACAGGTCCTCTTTATCCAATAGTTCATGTTCTGATGACACATTAACGTTAATGATTTACTATGGAGAAATCGTTGGTTACTTCAAAGTGACACAATAAAAAGATAATTTCACATTTCCCAAATGTTTAATTCAGCATAACCATCCGCCTAGTTGTAGCTTATCTCAGAAATACTGTATGACACCTTAAACATTCCCGCTCTAAATTCTTCACATATGTTTACAAGAGGAAGAGTTTTAATGCCAAAAGCAAACAAATTTTATCATTAAAGTTGAATAATAGTCTAAACTGACGAGAAGACAAATTACACACTGCTGCCAACCTGCTCTATAAATCACTGCATTACTAACTAAAGGCAGCACTAATAAATTCCCCCTCATAGCCATCTTGTTTGGTCGCAAATGCTCTGCTATTTGTAAGTCCATTATAAGCAATCTTTAAGTAACAATAGAAAATGTTTAGTTGTGATGTTGCCGTCAGTTTGAACAGAGTTTCAATAATTTGTACCAAAAAAACATAAAATCCTTTTCCACTGCGCATTATAGAATGATCATCAGAACATCAAATGGGTTTTATTGGTAGTCCATAGAAATGTGCAGGGCAATGATCTATTCACACAAAGCCTCCAGCAATGCACCACTAAACATCTCATCACACAGATGGAGCAACAAGAATGCTACTGCAAACACATAGTAGATGTTCTCTTTACAGCAAACATAAGGTTAAAAATCACACACGTGGACAGATCCTCATTTATTAGCATTTTGTATGTATTTGTATAATTTTCCTCCAAGGAACACTTTTAATATTGGTAATAACCGCTGACAGAGTCAAGTAGAAATGTTCCCATTATCACTCAAGCGCCCCAGAACTCATTACAGTAGAATTTTATATTATTTCTTCAGGCCATGGTATTTTCTGTGGCTTTTTGTGATGTGAAAGATGAAAGATAGACAAGAAAGATGTGGGACAAAAAAACAATTCATGCTTCTGAAGTTCAGTATTGTGTAGACTTTGGAGAATACTGGACGACAAGGAGCTCCTTAACAAATCAAGACTATTCTTCCACTTGAAGCCCGAGTGACCAGACTGAAAGTGTCTAGTATGTATGAAAGTAATGGTTAAAGAGGACCTTTCACTGATCCTGACATTGTGAACTAAGCATACAGACATGGAGAGCGGCGCCCGGGGATCTCACTGCACTTACTATTATCCCTGGGCGCCGCTCCGTTCTCCCGCTATTCCCTCCGGTATCTTCGGTCACTAAGTTATAGTAGGCAGAGATTTCGTTCACTAAGTTATAGTAGGCAGAGTCTGCCCTTGTTCTGCTGTAGTGCTTGCCAATCGCAGCGCAGAGCTCACAGCCTGGGAGGTTATTTTTTCCCAGGCTGTGAGCTCTGCGATGCGATTGGCCAGTGCTACAGCAGAACAAGGGCAGACTCCGCCCACTATAACTTAGTGACCGAAGATACCGGAGGGCATAGCGGGAGAACGGAGCGGCGCCCAGGGATAAATAGTAAGTGCAGTGAGATCCACGGGCGCCGCTCTCCATGTCTGTATACTTACTTCACAATGTCAGGATCGGTGAAAGGTCCTCTTTAAGAAGACCCTGCATACTGAAAAAAGCGGTTATGTTTGAAGGAACAAGGGAAAAAGAAGAGGTCATCCAGCAACAAAGTGGATGAATACAATCACAGAAATCATGCACATGGAACTGAAGATCCTGAGGTGTGGCCAAGGCAATATAATCAGGAACAAGAGACATGTTAATATATACTATACTTGGGTTGGACAAGCATGTAAACATAGGCATATAACACCAGATATTATAAAGTTAATGAGCATTGTAGGGCGTATTTCCATCTCCTCACGTAATAGCATATTGCTACAAAATACCATCACTTTATGACTGATGGTGTAAGGGGGTCTGACCTCTGGGATTCCCACCAATTCTGAGAATAAAAGGGACATATCTCTGATTTGGTGCTGCAGCCATTTACACACTTCCCCTGCACAGCAGCACCTCTGTCATTTACTGTACAGGTAAACTGGTACCCCGTTTCATTCCAGTAAATGGGGCCTGCTGCAGATCCTCACACAATCGGGAGAAGAGTCTGCAGGCAAAAACAGGTACGGTGAGTGCAAAGTTTACTTGTCACGACCAATTTATGTTTGACCGTGACGCTGTTGCGTGCAGACTGGTTGCCCGGGGCAACGTGTAGGTTTCTGTTTGCACGTACACTTACTTTATTTGGACATTCCCCGTTTTGGTTGTCACGGGGTTAATTTAGGTGTGTCTGCTAGGTGTGGTGGGTGTGACCTCAGGCCTCTTTATAAGATGGTGTGTTGGAGCCTGTGGTCATTCTTATTTTGTTGTCTGCCTGTGTAGGAGCTCTGCTCCCTGGCGGTATGTCTTTGTGTCTGTGTGAGTCACTCTTATTTATTATATTGATTCCTTACCCTGGCTGTGTGTCCCCTCCGGTGTGTCTCTGTTTTCCTCCCCCACCTGGTGTATGTTGTATTGGTGTGGTTGGTGTATGGAGGTTTTCTGGTGGTGTCTTTGCTCCGGAAGGGGCGTGCTTTCCCGGAGGGGTTAAGCGAAGGCAAGACCGTGGGTTTCCCAGCCTGGAGCCTCCGTCCATCTTGGCTACGGCAGGTAAGAGTGGATAACATTGTTATTTTGCTGTGTGACTTACCTGCCGTACTGCTTTACCCATGTTCTTGCTTCCTGTCTGCCACTGGATCTCTGGAGACACCTTTTCATCCGTTGTGTAGGATGAATGTGTGGTCTCTGCCCTGTCATCAGGCCTAGGGCGTAGCAGGGATAGCAGGGTCCTAGGTTGGGGAGCATGAGCCCCCTTACCTTATGAGGCGGCTCATGCGCTAGGAGTCTAGGGAGAGCGTTTAGGGTTACGTGAGGAGGTGACCTGCTCCCTGTTCCCTGCTATCTGGCGTAGCAGCCTCAGCAATTGCACGGTGGGGGGTTTTCCCCACTCCCCGCCGTGACATTACTATTTTTAGCGGTGCCAACTGTCTGTGGGGCATTATTATTATTTATTCAGGGGGCATTAATATTTGAGGGGCACAAAGAGAATTTATATGCAATTCAGGGGTCACTAGATGCAGATTCAGAGGACACAAGGGGCATTTATGTGTATTCTGGTAAAACAAGGGGCATTTATGTGTATTCTGGTAAAACAAGGGGCATTTATGTGTATTCTGGTAAAACAAGGGGCATGTATGTGAAATCAGGAGGGACATTAGATTTATTAAGAGGGCACAAGGGACATTAATATAAAGTACAATAAATAACATTAAGTACAATATTTGGTGGTACCTTTCTAAGCATCAGATACAATAATAGGGGCAGATAAGGTAGCAACAGGCAAATCATAGGGGGAATCTGCAGGGTTTTGTAGGTTTGAGCTGAGGAAACACAATAAATGTCTTAAAGAAAGGGTTTAACCTTTGGCACCACCAGCTATGAGAAGAACAGGTTTCTGCTGAGCTTGTCCAGCAAGCCGAGGCGCATATCAGTGGTCACATCTATGTGTAACTAATAAATAGCAATGAAGAAATACAAAATGAGGATATATGTGAAGTGAAGAGTGCAGAAACTGGCTGTCCCAATGTGCATTTCCCAATAATCGATTGTGAACCAAAAAGTGACCTGCTGCAGCTCTGCTGACCCTAGCTTCATTAGTGATGTGAATGGAAATCCCATGAAGACATGCAGCGTTCAAACAAGTTAAGCTGCAGTATGTGGCCTAAGGCCATTTATCCTTAAATTCTTGAGATGCTGAGAAATAATTTAACAAAGTCTAACGTAAATGTATGGAGTCGGGAAGATGATGAGGAGCCTGCGCTTCAGGTATGGCTGGCTAAACTGATGGGTGTGAAGCATAAGGTAATAACCAGGGTAGTGGCTACCTGAGCAGTAAAATGAAATCAAGGAAAGTAGAATTTATATCAGATGCACTTATTACTGTACTATACAAAAATGAACAAGTCAGGTGAGCAGTGGTCAACATTTCATTAGAGAAGCTACATACAACACTATGTCATGGCTTTCTAAAGGGGAACACTTGCACAAAAATACTTCCATAGTAATTATCAAGAAGCAAAGATTATTTTTCATATTTGCCATCTTGTCATCACTGGTTGCATAACACTAATTTATGTATGTACAGAATAGGATGATCGAGGCCGACTTTGCATTGAAAAACTTGGGTATCTGACTTATTCATACAGCAAACAGTGCTGACCAGCATAGGGAGGAGACAACCTTGATAACCTGATCCATGTTAATGATACAGTAATGCCACATTTCTGGGACGTGAACAGCCACAACAGATTGGACTTCATTTCCGCCAGTTTTCTGGCTCAAATGAAGCTAGAAATCTACAGCAACTCAAAGCTGCCGTAGATCTTCGTTTAAGCACACAGACTGCTGAAGGCCTGCGCCTTCTAATAAATTAGGCGCTTCCTCTTGCAAGGGATATCAAGACTGGCGCTTTCTACATTGACTCAAAGTAGACTTACAAACCTATCTATTTAATAACCCGCTTACGCTTTGAACATGACCGCTAAGTAACTGAACATCTGTACAAGATGATCAGCAAACTAAAGCTACATTCACATCTGCAAAAAAAGCTTTGTCAGATGCCTACATCTCAGAGTCTATAAAAAAATCCAAGAAAAAACTGCAAAGCATGCTGCACTATTTTGTCCACTACAATGCTACGCTCCCTGACAAAACCTGGCAGATCTCATTGTAGTCAATGGGGTCCATTGGTTTTCATATGATGGATACAGAGCCGTTTTATTTTCTGCTCCAAGAACAGAGCAGAAAACCTGGTTCAGATGTGAATGTAGCCTTGGTTATAAAAAATATTTCAAAGTGGAAATATATTTTTATATTTGCCTTCATGGGTACAGTCTGCTTTCATGTATACATACAATATTTGGGACTATTTAAAAATGTTATTTTCACGGGACCAGGTCAGCAAAGTCCCAAACTGTCCGGACTGGGATGGTTGAACAATAGATTGCGTTCACTGAACTACAATTCTAGGTAAGGCTAGGTTTAAATCTCCAGGGGAGCCTCAATCAAAGAGACAGGAACAAATGGTACGCATAATGGGAACCTGACAGACCACATCATAGTCTAGTTTTAGTGTCTGGCATCTGCTGAACCTCAGAGCTTCCATTTTCCTGCTCCTATGCCAGAACTGATGTGCACAATACCCAACACAAGAAGTTTCATTCATCAGTAAAGATCCTCCCTGGTGGTTGTCAAAGCTTGGTAATCTGCAAAATCACAGGAAACGCTATGGGATTTGTTTCCCCTATTAGAGTCTATTAATACAAATCTGCTGACAATGTTATTCCTGGGTAAGATGAAAGCATTTTTCTTCACTATGCTTATTGCTCACTTTAATCAGTGTAATGGAAAGAGGATGCTACCTTCTGAACCCTTTACAACCTTAGGTGCAAAGATTTTTATAAATGCCGTGTCAGGTTTTATACTAAGTCATACATTATACCATCTCGATCTTTGTCTTAATCCCTTTCACAATGTCTTTCTCCTCATAATTGGACTTCAAGCACTGAGTTCATCTTCTTCCTGTACTGAGGAGTCTGGCAACTGCTTAGATCATTCCCTCTATAAAAACACAGTATTTTTGGACTATAAGACGCACTTTTAAGGGTACTTTCACACTTGCGTTAAACTTTTCCGGTATTGAGTTCCGTTCTAGGGAAAAAAAATAGGTTTTGTCCTAATGTATTCTGAATGGAGAGTTCAGTATGCATCAGGATGTCTTCACTCCAAAGTTCCGGAACACGTGCCGGAATGCCGGATCCAGCATTATTTTCCATTGAAATGCATTAATGCCGGATCCCCAAGTGTTCTGGAAAAACTGATCCAGTTAAAACTGCAGTTAAAACTGCATGCGCAGACCTTTAAAAATGTGAAAAAGATAAATGCCTGATCCGTTTTTCCGGATGACAACCGGAGAGACGGATCCGGTATTGCAATGCATTTGTGAGATAGATCCGCATCCGGATCTGTCTACAAATTGTATCCGTTTGCATACAGTTTGTTCCGGGGACTGAACTGTCTGCTGGAATCCAACAACGCAAATGTGAAAGTACCCTTAGCAAGAAATAACCTTGTGTCTTAGTGTGCAGTCAGGGTGGTCCAGCAGTGCCAGACCACCTAACTGCTTCCATAGTGATCCAGTAGAGCACTTTGCCTGATCAATACATCTGCACACTTCTCTGTCTCCTGCTCGACACCGATACGTGTGATCAGTGGAGGCAGGAGAGAAGGGCGAGTGATCATGGAGAAGACTGAGAAACACAGACCTTTCCATCTTGAAGGTCTCCCTTCTGCAATGAAAGGAAATGAAAGCTCAGATTAACTGCAGCTGAAGGACCTTTGATGATGTTAGAAGAGGGAGTTGCCAAACCAAGAAGAATACTGTGCTTATAGCAGAGCTGTGTTTGTTAGATGTGTATGAAGCAGAGATGTGTGTGTGCATCAAGGTCAGCTGTGCAGCAGAGATGTGTTAATCAATTGTGTATGCAGCAAAGCTGTGTGTGCAGAAATGTCATCTGTGCATGCAGTAAAGCTCTGTGTGTATATATAATGTGTTTGTGTGTATTTATAATGTTTGTGCATCAAAGCTGTGTGTAAAATGTGTGTACTGCACTAATTTATGTGTATATAATATGCGTACTGTAGAGCTGCGTCTCTGTATATGTGTATAATGTCATAATCATGGAGAGTAAAAAGAAAAATACCTAAAAAAAAAAAAAAAAACTAATAGAACAAGCATGGCAGGACACTACACATGTGCCATTGCTGTTTGTTATAATGGTCAGCGGATAACGGAGCCAAACTGATGCATTCTGAGCAGATCCTTATCCATTCAGAATGCATTAAGGGCAAAACTGATCCGTTTTGGACCTCTTGTGAGAGCCCTGAACGGATCTCACCAACGGAAAGCCAAAACGCCAGTGTGAAATTAGCCTAACGATCAACAGTCTGACTAAACAGTCAAAAACATTACTTTTGTCCCACATACAGTGCTGCCCATAATTATTCATACCTCTGGCAAATTTTGACTTAAAGTTACTTTTATTCAACCAGCAAGTAATTTTTTGACGGGAAATGACATAGGTGTCTCCCAAAAGATAATAAGACGATGTACAAGAGGCATTATTGTGGGAAAAACATTTCTCAGCTTTTATTTACATTTGAGCAAAAAGTGTCCAATGAGGAAGGTTGTTTGCTCAGATGAGACTAAAGTTCTATTCTTTGGTCATCATGGGGAACGCTATGTGTGGTGCAAACCCAACACTTCCCATGAACAACATTCCCACAGTGAAGCATGGTGGTGGCAGCATCCTGCTGTAGTGATTCTTTTTATTGGCAGGGACTGGAAAACTGGTCAGAATTAAAGTTTAGAGATGGGTGGCAGTAAATACAGGGCAATTCTTGGGGAAAACTTACTTCAGAGATTTGAGACTGGGACAGAGGTTCACCTTCCAGCAGGGAGATGACCCTATATATACTGCTAATTTGCTAAAGCTACACTGGAGACCATTTAAATGTCTTGGAATGGCTTAATCCGGGGTTAGAGTTTTGCAAGGCACAGTATGCCTTAAGTCTAGGATCAGCTTGGCTGATCATTCACATTAAATGGCATAGTACATTTTACCAAAATTTGTCCAGAACTACTCATATGAGGTCAACTGATGCCTTTGATACACTTTTGAAAACCGAAGCCCAAGTTATGTGACAGCTATGATACAGAAAAAATTAAAAAGCTGTTTGTTAAAATAAAAGGTTCCCAGTTGTAAGAAGTAAAAATGTCTTTGTGCAAATGTTACAGACCTCATCATAAGCAAGTAATCAATGGACGATAGTTTGATAGCAACAACAGCCTCGTGTACACAGGGCTGAAGAAGCCAAGAGCTTAGTCAAAATCAATCATTTTTTTCTCTTCAAACCCAGTTGGACAAAAGTGAAACTGCTGAAAATCAATACAAGGAGACACCAAGGACACTGCTTAGACAAAATTAGAAAAAAAAAATTCCAATCTAAATAGAGTGTTTTGAGTCAAGCATGGGTAAATATGTGAGTACTGGATACATACAGAAGCCCAACAGTTAAAGGCTAATGAATATATAAGATCATCAGCAGTCAGTCTGATGAATCACTCTGCGATGCTCTTCTGACTGACTACAACACGTACAGTGTTTGCAGGATGCAAGCATACGCAAAATGCCTTTGAATATTGGATCATAAAAGATCAACTAAAAGCTATGGAAACATTTGCATTGATTTTTTTTATTAGTCATTTGTTTCCTAAATTAAATATTAAGCAAATATCTAAATAATCACTAAAAATGTAAAAATAAAAAATAAAATCTATGTTCTTCACCCAGCTGGTGGTACTGCTGAATCTGACATAAATCTGGTTCAGCACTGCTCATGTTTCTGATGGCTGTCTGCTCTCCCTTCTCTTAGTGTTAGAAATAGCAACAGGAGTTTGTACACGGCCAATGTGTATGGAGAGGGGTCATGAATCCAAGAAGAGCAGCTCAGGTAGTAGACGGCAGGAGAGCACTCACAGGGCAGTTTGCAGAGGGAAGATAGTAGCATCCTGGACACACAGATCCAGTTTGAATTACAGGGAGGGATACAACCAGAGGAAAAAAATTGCAGGCTGAGACTTTAAACACAGAAAATGGTAACATCCGTATAAATAATTTTTTCTGTGTCAGAGGTGTCCATAGATTTCAATCTCATTATACCTAAAAAACGTGTATGCACCAGTAATGTGTGCAATAATGCCAGTATACACCACTAACGTGGCACTGTGCTTTTCAATGGTGTTTCTGTCTACGGATGAAAGATGGTTAAAACGCATATTTCCCCTGTAGTTACCATGCAGATAAACAGTGTTCAAACACAGTTGCAATTTGTGGTTAAAAAATCCTTGAGTGCTCTGTTCATGAGAAGACAGAGCTTTGATAACCGTAATCACTCTCTATCATGTGAACAGGACAGTTTTTTTCTGCATTGATACAGAAAATATAATGGAAAATAGTATCAATTTTAAATGCTAGGAATGGAATATGCTGCCATGATATAAATGCTAGAAATGCATATACTGCTATGATATACATGGAAATGTATTAAAAATTGTAACTTACATCTAAAAACTGAACTGGTCGTGACTTACAATTGAAAGATTTTACATGTCTCTACTTGCTGTGAAACCTTAGCAAATAAGACTTAGGGTGTACATAACAATTGAAAGGACTGCGTCTTAGAAATGACCTATTGTTTACATAAATTTTTATGTACAACATATTATGATGCTTTGCTGATTAAAAAAAAACATCCATGCTACTATCTACATTAAAGAAAAAAAAATGAAAAAAAATTGCAGTCTCCACTTTGATCACTGAGCCTCATAATATGCTGACACTTACTGCTCAGTAGAGATAATTTCTCAGTAGACTTCTCATTGCCATTGCAGGCTGGATTACAATGTATGGTAACACCATGACATAGATAATACAGGACCTAGTATTAGAGATGAGCGAATTTCATATTTTGAAATTTGTTCACACTTCGTTTACTGGTAAATGGTGAATTGTGTTATGGATTCCGTTACCATGGACCATAATACAATTCTATGACGGAATGCATAACGGAATGACTAAAATGGGGGCGGTGTGGAGTTCCGTTGGAGGCACAGCAGCACACGGCGAGAGGTTGCCGGAATAAATGTCGGCCATGTCTTAGTTTTATTTCGGCAGCCTCTCGCCATGCCTATGCTGGAACTCTGCCCCGCCCCCATTATAGTCAATGGTAACGGAGCGGCTGTCCGGGGGCACGAGGTCACTAGCGGCAGGACGGACCAGCCTGCCAGAGGTCCGTGCCGCTAGTGTGAAAGTAGCCTTAGACAGCAGAAAGGTCAGAACTTAAACCAGGGATCATAAAAAGGAGGGCAGGCCTAGAAATAATCCAGAAACAAAGTCACAGGTAACCAAAGGTCAGGACCAGAAGAAAACAACCAGGCAAGTTACTAAGCAGATTGGAATCCTGGAAGTACCAGGCAGACTAAATGAGGACTGGGCAATGTTAAGGTCAGGAACAGGACTGCGGTCTGGTTAATATATTACACAATAGTAAATGGCAGGAGCCAGAAAAAGTTTGCTTCTTGATCACCAGGCAATGGCTGTGAGGGTCGACTGGGTTAAAACAGCAAGCTCTGAAGATACCACAGAATGTAACCAGGACCAGGCCGTTATGTTGCATTGCAACAGAGGACAAAATACTAGTTAAAGGGGTGCTCTCCTTGATTTAAATATTGATGACCTATCTTCATGATAGGTCATCAATATGAGGTTGGCAGGGGTCCGACTCCAGGTACTCCTGCTGATCAGCTATTTGAGGAAGCTGCAGAGCTCACGGGAGCATAGTGGCCTTCTCAAACAGCTGATCAGTGGGGGTACCTAGAGTCGGACCCCCAGTGATCTCATACTGAAGACCTATCCTGATGACAGGTCATCAACATGTAAATCTTGGAGAACCCCTTTAACATAGCTCTGTTAAGACAGCAGGATGTGGCTGAGCAAGAAAGAAATAGACAGAAATCTGGACAGGAATTTAACATTCTGAATGGTGGCAACAACAGCTCAGAAAAGATGGCTGCCCCATAATCATATGCAAAAAATAAAATACAAAAAATCTGCTGTGAGAAAATAGAAAGAGATTAGAAAAACCTTACATGAAATATTGTAGAAAATGTATCAGTATCTGGTTTTAATTATTACAAGAATGTTAATACAATCCCTTTTAAATAAAAAAAACCAAAAACAAAAAAAACACTGAAATCAATATAACCTTGGGCACAATTTAAAAAGAAAAAAAATTCTTTATTTAGCATTTTCTGACAACACAGCTACTGTCTGTAAATGAGTCTTGGTAGGATGCATATTCAAAACCCAACCTCCCACTGTGAATTCACTGATATCATTCATAAAATTCTACCTGAAACCGACGGCTCTTAGGTAGCCAAGAGAAAGCTCAGCACAGATATGGACTGAAGTACAGAGCAATAAGCAGATCAATTATCTGCTGGGAAAAGGGAAAGTAAGGAGTATTTATGTATTATGTATAATAAAATACAATTAGCTTAAAAATTTATTTTTTTAACTAAGAAAAAGCAAATACACTGTATATAAGATAATACTATACCATGTAAAACCACCCCCTGGCTTATGACACAGCACTAGATCCCAACACAAGGAATGCACCTGCAAGTTAAGATTTGATCCACGTAGACATCAATCCTTTATAGAAGACATGCTGAAAGGGGTTTTAAAGCAATCAGGAAAAGGGCAGGTTAGATTGGACAAGTCCCTGGCATTATACTATATGAGAAATAATAATCGCCACCTTCAAAGTACAGATACAGTGATTTATAGATATATATACTCTACACTGTATTTCAGGGCTCTGGGTTTCACGCAGGACTGTCCTCGGCCCGATTCCCATTTTAACTGCTAAAAATTATCTGAACTGGACGTCTCAGGCGGAAACAAAATCAGAGCTGACACACAATGCAAACCATATTGTCCACTTAATTACCAAATTACCTTCGCCTCTCACCGCTATGTGAGCAGTAATTATGGGCACGCCACCTGTTCTGGTTTATAGCCATAAAGACAGCAGCAAATCCAAACCATTCAGTTGACTGCCAAACAAATTATACAATATGTATTTGTAAAATGTAACAATGAAAGGGCTGGAAAACCTACCAGATACATATTCTCTAGGACAGGGGTGCTCAAGTACTTTTAGTAAACGTCTACATAGCTGGGTCTGCTATTGGGTGAAGATTGAAAAAAAACGAAACTGTAAAGAGGGGCAAAACTAGTGGTGCAAGCACCTCTTCACAATAGGATGTCTTCTAAGTGCCCCCTTACAGGAAGATGATCCCTTAAATGTCAACACAAAGAATGAGACCCACTTTAATGTCCCCCTACAGAAAGTGCTCTCACATAGTGTTGCCACTTTAAATGGTTCCCCACAGAGTGATGCTCACTCATGTGGTTCCCACACAGTACGATGCCCTCTTAAGTGCCACGTCTCAATGATGCTCTTTTAAGTGGCGCCTCAGTGATTCTTCCTTACGTGGCCAGAAAAATAGAGTGCAGTGATACTCCCTTTAGTGCAGCACATTGCTACCAGTTTAAAAACCCACGTACTGCACATTCTCCCGCTGTCAGCTCCCTGATTCACAATCGGTGTTTCAGCACTGGCAGGCTCAATACAGTGATGTCACTGCGTCTGCCACGCTGATCCACAGACAGAAGACTACTCCGCTCTGTGCTCTGCTGCCTGTGGCTCAGCTCGACTGGTGTGATTACATCACTGAATCACGCCTACCAGGGCTGAAACCAATGGCAAAGGAATGGAGAAGGAGGGAGCTGATGGATCCCTGTTTCACCACTGTATGCATCCTCAGGATGTAGATACAGTTGAAAGAGGGAAATGAAGGGGTCTGGACATGGACATAACAAGATGTGTCACATGCTTACTATGACAGGTCTGGGAGCTGTCATAAGGCCCTAACCTTTCATAGCCGTGGCGCGGAGACCCACAATTTCAGGTCAGAGGACAAAGGGACTGTGAACGCGACTGTCCACAGAATTGGGGGGGGGGGGGGGTAAATGACTAAGATCGTAGTTAGTTAGGTCCATATATATTTGGACACTGACACAAATTTTGTTTTTATTACCTGTTTACTAAAACATATTCAAGTTATAGTTATATAATGAACATAACGTCCAGCCTTTTGGCTTTCATTTGAGGGTATCCACATTAAAATTGGATGAAGGGTTTAGGAGTTTCAGCTCCTTTACATGTGGCATCCTGTTTTTAAAGGGACCAAAAGTAATTTGACAATTGACTCAAAGGCTGTTTCATAGGCAGGTGTGGGCAATTCCTTCATTATTTAATTCTCAACTAAACACATAAAAGGCCTGCAGTTGATTTGAGGTGTGGTGCTTGCATTTTGAAGATTTTGCTGAGAAGTAAACGTGCGGTCAAAGGATCTCTCCATGCAGGTGAAACAAGCCATCCTTCATCTAAGAAAACAGAAAAACCCATTTGAGACATTGCTACACTATTAGGAGTGGCAAAATATACAGTTTGGTACTTCCTGAGAAAGAAAGAAAGCACTGGTGACCTCAACAATGCAAAAAGACCTGGACGCCCACGGAAGACAACAGTGGTGGATGATCGCAGAATAATTACCTGTCACGGAATGTGTACAGGTAACAAGGCAAAGCAACATGTATAAACGACTCGCTGGATCCAAAAACTAAGGAACCAAGGGAGACCCCTGCAGAAGACCTGGCACTTTCCCTGGCTGCTCAGCCTATGCAAAGATCCGAATGGTGGAGGTTTGCATATCCACGAACCTTGACTATAAAGCCCTGAGCACCCTACAATAGTGAGGGGACACGACCACCGGCTCCCTACACAAGACACGGAGGGAGTCAGGGTCACCTGGGATCCAGCAAACAGATATTAACAGATAAGGTACACTTAGCTTTGAAGCAAACAGGAGGACAGATCAGCGTGCACACACACTCCAGGAAGTAATATAAGCCGCCCAGAAAAGCATTCTGGGGAGGCATTTAAAGGGAAGCAATTAACACATGACAGCTGAGAGAGGCTGACGAGAGGAGGAGCTGAATACCACAACACAGAAATTCAAGGAGGAGGTTCTGAAAGGCCTCTGTCAGAGCTTCTCAGCTGTCTGGTTGTGACAGTACCCCTCCCTCTACGAGTGGACTCCGGACACTCAGAACCCACCTTCTCAGGATGGGACCTATGGAAAGCCCTGATGAGACGAGAGGCCTTAATGTCCGTCACTGGGACCCACATCCTCTCCTCAGGACCATACCCCTCCCACTGAACAAGGTACTGAAGAGAACCGCGGACAAGACGAGAATCCACAATCCTAGATACCTGAAATTCAAGATTCCCATCAACCATAATCGGAGGAGGAGGCAAAGGCGAGGGTACAATGGGTTGAACATAAGGTTTCAATAAGGACTTATGAAAAACATTATGGATCTTCCAAGTCTGAGGAAGATCAAGACGGTATGCAACAGGATTGATGACAGACAGGATTTTGTAAGGCCCAATAAACCTAGGACCCAACTTCCAGGAGGGAACCTTCAATTTGATATTCTTGGTAGACAACCACACCAGATCACCAACATTCAGGTCCGGACCAAGCACACGTCTCTTATCAGCCACACGCTTATATCTCTCACTCATGCTCTTTAGATTATCTTGAATCTTTTGCCAAATAGATGACAAAGACGAGGAGAATCTGTCCTCATCAGGTAAACCAGAAGACCCCTCTCCCGAGAAAGTCCCAAACTGTGGATGAAACCCATATGCACCAAAAAATGGTGACTTATCAGAGGACTCCTGACGACGGTTATTTAAAGCAAACTCAGCAAGGGACAAAAAAGAACACCAATCCTCTTGATTCTCCGCCACAAAACAACGCAGATATGTCTCCAGATTCTGATTGACGCGCTCTGTCTGGCCATTCGACTGCGGGTGGAAAGCAGAAGAGAATGACAACCGAACCCCCAAGCGAGAACAGAAAGCCTTCCAGAATCTGGAAACAAACTGCGTGCCCCTATCAGAGACTATGTCTGAAGGAATACCGTGCAATTTGACAATGTGATCAACAAATGCCTGCGCCAGCGTCTTAGCATTGGGCAAACCAGGAAAAGGGATGAAATGCACCATTTTGCTAAAACGGTCCACCACCACCAGAATCACAGTCTTCCCCGAGGAACGAGGCAGGTCCGTGATAAAGTCCATGGACAGATGTGTCCAAGGACGGGAAGGAATGGGTAAGGGAAGGAGAGGACCTGATGGCCGTGAATGAGGGACTTTGGCACGAGCGCAAGTCTCGCAGGCTGCCACAAAACCCTCAACCGACTTACGAAGCGCAGGCCACCAGAATCTCCGAGCGATGAGATCCAGTGTGGCTCTTACCCCCGGGTGCCCAGCAAGGACCGTATCGTGGTGTTCTTTAAAAATCTTGTGTCTTAAAGCGAGAGGCACAAACAACCTCCCAGGAGGACAAAGATCAGGAGCCTCTGACTGGGCTGCCTGCACCTCTGCCTCCAATTCAGGAAAAAGAGCAGAGACCACCACACCTTCAGCCAAAATGGGACCCGGGTCTTCAAAATTCCCGCCTCCCGGAAAACAACGTGACAGGGCATCTGCCTTCACATTCTTAACTCCAGGGCGGAACGTGACAACAAAATTAAACCTAGAAAAGAACAACGACCATCTGGCCTGTCTCGGGTTCAGACGCTTGGCTGACTCCAAGTAGGCCAGATTTTTATGGTCAGTAAATACGGTAATAGGGTGTCTGGCTCCCTCTAGCCAATGGCGCCATTCCTCAAAAGCCAACTTGATGGCCAACAATTCCCTATCTCCCACATCGTAATTTCTCTCTGCGGAGGAGAGTTTTCTTGAGAAAAAGGCACACGGTCGCCAATTGGCAGGAGAGGAACCCTGAGACAAGACCGCCCCCACACCCACCTCAGAAGCATCAACCTCAACTATGAAGGGTAACGAAACATCAGGTTGCACCAAGATGGGAGCGGAAGCAAAACTCTCCTTGATATCAGAAAAAGCCTTACGCGCCTCTACTGACCAAGAAGAAAAATCTACCCCCTTTCTGGTCATATCAGTGAGTGGTTTAACAATAGAAGAATAATTCAAAATGAACTTCCTGTAATAATTGGCAAAGCCCAAAAAACGCATCAGCGCCTTTTGATTCTCAGGAAGCTCCCACTCAAGCACAGCGCGGACCTTCTCGGGGTCCATGCGAAAACCAGAAGCGGAGAGAAGAAACCCCAGAAATTGAATTTCTGGAACCGCAAACACACATTTTTCCAGTTTCGCATATAATTTATTCTCCCGCAGGATGAGCAAGACCTGACGTAAATGTTCCTTATGAGTTTTGAAATCGGGAGAAAAAATCAAAATGTCATCCAAATACACCAATACAAATTTTCCCATCAAATGATAAAAAATGCTGTTCACGAAATGCTGAAAAACGGCTGGGGCATTCATCAAACCAAAAGGCATAACCAAATTCTCAAAATGGCCCTCAGGGGTATTGAAGGCCGTCTTCCATTCGTCCCCTTCTCTGACCCTGACCAGGTTGTATGCCCCTCTTAAATCTAATTTGGAAAAGACTTTAGCCCCAACAACCTGGTTAAATAGGTCCGGGATCAGAGGAAGCGGATAAGGGTCACGAATTGTGATATTGTTCAGCTCCCTGAAATCCAGACAAGGTCTTAAAGAACCATCTTTTTTCTTAACAAAGAAAAAACCAGCGGCAACAGGTGACTTTGAGGGTCGTATGTGTCCCTTTCTCAGACTCTCAGAGATATAAGTACGCATAGCGATCCTCTCAGGTTGGGAAAGATTGTATAAACGAGATTTAGGCAGCTTGGCGTCTGGGATGAGATTAATAGGGCAATCGTACTCCCTGTGCGGGGGCAAATCCTGAACTCCACTCTCAGAGAAGACATCCGAAAATTCAGAGAGAAAAGATGGTACAGTCTTAGTAGCAACCTCAGAAACAGATGTCGTGAGGCAATTCTCTCTGCAAAAGTCACTCCAACCATTTATTTGCCTTGCTTGCCAATCAATGGTGGGGTTATGTTTAGTGAGCCAGGGTAGCCCCAACACTAGAGGAGTCGGCAAACCGCTAAGGACGAAACATGACACATCCTCAACATGAGCATCACTCACAATTAAACGGATATTGTGAACTATGCCCTTTAATGACTTCTGAGAAAGTGGAGCGGAATTGATAGCAAACACAGGAATATCCTTTCTCAAAGCGCACACCTGGAAACCATGAGTTATCGCAAAGTGATTATCAATGAGATTGACCGCTGCTCCACTATCCACAAAAATCTCACAAAAAATGTTCTTGCTCTCTAGCGCCACCCTAGCCGGCAGGACAAAACGGGAACTACAAGCAAACGGAAAATCTTCAATCTCCGCCTCAATCCTGCCAAAAGTAACAGACGGAACATTTTTCAAAGATTTTTTCCTCTTTGTTTCTTTATTATACCCAGAGAACTGCCTGAATCTCCTAGAGGGACAAATATTTGCCAAATGATTAATACCTCCACAACAAAAACAAACCCTCCCATGCGGGCTGAATCTTCTATTGTCAGAAGCAATCAACCCCAGCTGCATGGGCTCCTGCTCAGAAGGGGCTGACAGCGACTGAGACCCCTGCGCAGAGAATGGGACCGCTGCACAGTCCTGGGACCGAGTATGACCGGAAGGAGAGATCTCTCCTCTCTCTCTAAGACGCCTGTCAATACGAACGGCCTGAGACATAGCAGAGTCCAAAGAAATAGGCCTTTCATGAAAGGCAAATGCATCTTTCAATCCCTCTGAAAGACCATGGCAAAATTGACTTCGGAGTGCAGCATCATTCCAACCAGTATCAGCTGCCCAACTCCGAAATTCTGAGCAGTATATTTCTGCGGATTGTTTACCCTGGCATAGGAGACGTAGTCTAGACTCCGCCAGAGCAATACGATCCGGATCATCATATATCTGACCCAGGGCTAAAAAGAATTCATCCACTGAACGGAGGGGCCGTGCCCCCTCCGGCAGCGAAAAGGCCCAGGACTGAGCGTTACCCCTGAGCAGCGATATAATGATCCCCACCCTCCGTTCCTCATCACCAGAAGAATGGGGAAGAAGGCGAAAATGGAGTTTGCAAGCCTCTCTAAAACGCACAAAATTCTCACTACCCCCAGAGAACGTATCCGGGAGCGAGATCTTAGGCTCAGAACAAGCTCCATGAACGCAAGCTGAACCGGTCACTTGAAGCTGAGAAAAAGTCTTACGGAGGTCAGCTACCTCCAATGAAAGACCCTGGAAGCGTTCAGCCAAAAGTGAAACCGGATCCATGCTTAAGACGGTTTAGGCGGCTTATAATGTCACGGAATGTGTACAGGTAACAAGGCAAAGCAACATGTATAAACGACTCGCTGGATCCAAAAACTAAGGAACCAAGGGAGACCCCTGCAGAAGACCTGGCACTTTCCCTGGCTGCTCAGCCTATGCAAAGATCCGAATGGTGGAGGTTTGCATATCCACGAACCTTGACTATAAAGCCCTGAGCACCCTACAATAGTGAGGGGACACGACCACCGGCTCCCTACACAAGACACGGAGGGAGTCAGGGTCACCTGGGATCCAGCAAACAGATATTAACAGATAAGGTACACTTAGCTTTGAAGCAAACAGGAGGACAGATCAGCGTGCACACACACTCCAGGAAGTAATATAAGCCGCCCAGAAAAGCATTCTGGGGAGGCATTTAAAGGGAAGCAATTAACACATGACAGCTGAGAGAGGCTGACGAGAGGAGGAGCTGAATACCACAACACAGAAATTCAAGGAGGAGGTTCTGAAAGGCCTCTGTCAGAGCTTCTCAGCTGTCTGGTTGTGACATTACCATGGTGAAGAGGAACCCCTTCACAACAGCTAACCAAGTGAACAACACTCTCCAGGATATAGGCGTATCAATATCCAAATCTACCATAAAGAGAAGAATGCATGAAAGAAAATACAGAGGGTTCACTGCACAATGCAAGCCACTCACAAGCTTTAACCCCTTAGGGACACAGCCTTTTTACACCTTAGGACCAGGCCATTTTTTGCAAATCTGACCAGTGTCACTTTAAGTGCTGATAACTTTAAAACGCTTTGACTTATCCAGGCCGTTCTGAGATTGTTTTTTCGTCACATATTGTACTTCATGACACTGGTAAAATGAAGTCAAAAAAATAAAAAATTTTGCACAAAATAATACCTAATTTACCAAAAAATTTCAAAAATTTGCAAATTTCAAAGTTTCAGTTTCTCTACTTCTGTAATACATAGTAATACCCCCAAAAATTTTGATGATTTTACATTCCCCATATGTCTACTTCATGTTTGTAGCATTTTGGGAATGATATTTTATTTTTTGGGGATGTTACAAGGCTTAGAAGTTTAGAAGCAAATTTTGAAAATTTTCAGAAATCTTCAAAATCCCACTTTTTATGGACCAGTTCAGGTTTGAAGTCATATTGTGAGGCTTAGATAATAGAAACCTCCCAAAAATGACCCCATCTAAGAAACTCCACCCCTCAAGGTATTCAAAACTGATTTTACATACGTCGTTAACCCTTTAGGTGTTGCACAAGAGTTATTGGCAAATGGGGATGAAATTTGAGAATTTCATTTTTTTGTCTAATTTTCCATTTTAACCCATTTTTTCCACTAACAAAGCACGGGTTAACAGCCAAACAAGACTGTATCTTTATTGCCCTGACTCTGCCGTTTACAGAAACACCCAATATGTGGCCGTAAACTACTGTACGGCCACACAGCGGGGCGTAGAGTGAAAGGTGCGCCGTTTGGTTTTTGGAAGGCTGATTTTTATGGACTGGTTTATTTACACCATGTCCCATTTGAAGCCCCCTGATGCACCCCTAGAGTAGAAACTCCATAAAAGTGACCCCATCTAAGAAACTACACCCCTCAAGGTATTCAAAACTGATTTTACATACATTTTTAACCCTTTAGGTGTTGCACAAGATTTAATGGAAAATAGAGATACAATTTCCAAATTTCACTTTTTTGGCAGATTTTCCATTTTAATATTTTTTTTTCCAGTTACAAAGAAAGGGTTAACAGCCAAACAAAACTCATTATTCATGGCCCTAATTCTGTAGTTTACAGAAACACCCCATATGTGGTCGTAAACTGCTGTACGGTCACACGGCAGGGCGCAGAAAGAAAGGAATGCCATACGGTTTTTGGAAGGCTGGATTTTGCTGGACTGGTTTTTTTGACACCATGTCCCATTTGAAGCCCCCCTGATGCACCCCTAGAGTAGAAACTCTAAAAAAGTGACCCCATTTTAGAAACTACGGGATAGGGTGGCAGTTTTGTTGGTACTAGTTTAGGGTACATATGATTTTTGGTTGCTCTATATTACACTTTTTGTGCGGCAAGGTAACAAGAAATACCTTTTTGGCACAGTTTTTTTTTTTGTTATTTACAACATTCATCTGACAGGTTAGATCATGTGGTAATTGTATAGAGCAGGTTGTCACGGACGCGGCGATACATAATATGTATACAATTTTTTTTATTTATGTAAGTTTTACACAATGATTTCATTTTTAAAACAAAAAAAGTTTTAGTGTCTCCATAGTCTAAGAGCCATAGTTGTTTCAGTTTTTGGGCGATTATCTTGAGTAGGGTCTCATTTTTTGCGGGATGAGATGACGGTTTGATTGGCACTATTTTGGGGTGCATATGATTTTTTGATCGCTTGCTATTGCACTTTTTGTGATGTAAGATGACAAAAAATTGCTTTTTTTACACCGTTTTTATTTTTATTTTTTTACGGTGGTCACCTGAGGGGTTAGGTCATGTGATATTTTTATAGAGCCGGTCCATACGGACGCGGAAATACCTAATATGTATACTTTTTTTTAATTTATGTAAGTTTTACACAATGATTTCATTTTTGAAACAAAAAAAATGATGTTTTAGTGTTTTCATAGTCTAAGAGCCATAGTTTTTTCAGTTTTTGGGCGATTATCTTAAGTAGGGTCTCATTTTTTGCGGGATGAGATGACGGTTTGATTGTTACAATTTTGGCGTACATGCGACTTTTTTGATCACTTTTATTACCTTTTTTTGGGAAGTAAGGTGGGCAAAATTTCTATTTCATCATAGTTTTTAATTTTTTATTTTTATGGCGTTCACCGTTCGGGTAAAGTAACATGACCGTTTTATAGATCAGGTCGTTACGGACGCGGCGATACCAAACATGTGTAGGGAATTTAATTTTTTTCATTTTTAATCAGTGATAAACGTGTTTTTTGATTTTTACTTTTTTTTTTACCCAGACCCACTTGGTTCTTGAAGATCTAGTGGGTCTGATGTCTGTATAATACAGTACTGTACTCTATATAGGGTACTGCACTGTATTTTACTTACACTGAACAGATCTATGCTTTCAGCACAGATCTGTTCAGCACCATGGACAGCAGGACGCCTGAGCAGGCGTCCTGTTGCCATGGGAACCTTCCCCGTCTGCCACAACTTCACAGACGGGGAAGGGTGAGGACTGGGGTGTCGGGGGGCTGTCTGGGGGCTCTCTCCCTCTCCCATCGGGGGGCTGCAAAGGCACAGCAGCCCCCCGATCGGAAAGGGAGGGAGCTCCCTGCGCTGTTAACCTTTTCCATACAGCGGTCCGTACGGACCGCTGTATGGAAAGGGTTAAACGGCTGACATCGCATCAACGATGTCAGCCGTTTATACCAGGGTGCCAGCAATGTGCTGGCACCCTGGTATACCCACTAGAAACCAACGATTATTCAAGGGGAGGCGGGCGAGGGATCGCGATCCCGCCTGCCGCGCCGCCCGCCTCCCGCACCGCCCGCAACCCTCCCCCTGCACCACCCGCCCACATAATATCATTCAGGGGTGCAGGGGGAGGAAGAACATATATATTCTGGGCATTGTAAAGTTTCTGATCCCCGCGGTCAGGGACCGCGGGGATCAGAAACGGAAAAAAGCGCATCAAACCGCAGGTCTGAATTGACCTGCGGTTTGTTGCGATCGCCGACATGGGGGGGTCACGGGACCCCCCCCGCGCATTTAGCCTAGGTGCCTGCTCAATGATTTGAGCAGGCACCTTGTTCCGATCACTGCCAGCCGGGCGGCAGTGATCGGAACAACACATGACGTACCGGTACGTCATGTGTCCTTAAGTACCAGGGCATCATGACGTACCGGTACGTCATGTGTCCTGAAGAGGTTAAGAATAAGAAGGCTGGATTGGACTTTGCTAAAGTCATCAGCGCACCAGGCGTCGCGTGTTCCCGTGGGAACCACACTGGGGTTGAGTGCCGAGCTGATCATTAGGAGCTCAGCTGTATGGGCTGTATTGGAACTCAGGAGTCATGTGACGCTGGCCACGTCACATGACTTCACTAGCGCCGAATTTAAACAGGCAATCTGCTGGCCACAGATTGCCTGTTATTGAGATACTTCCTGCAATATACTTACCTGGTTTGTTGTTCCTGCTTGGCTTCTGATTTCCCGTCCGTCTCATCCCTTGGTCTTGGCGTTTCCTCCTGGTTCTGACTTCGGCTTCTCCTGACGATCCTCTGCTTGCTCCTCCAGTACCTTACTGCACTCTTGTTTTTTGACTTGGCTTGTTTTACTACTCTGTTGCATGTGTTGTCTGTCTTCCCTGCACTTTCTTAGCTAAGGGCTTGTCAACCAGTTGTCCCTTGTCACTAGGACTTGCGAGGCAAGTAAGCAGGGACAGGGGTGCGGGTGGAGCTCAGTGGTCACTTCCTCATCCCCTGTGTGTGACAGAATAACAGGCCCAAATTACCACTGTTTGACTCAGGAATTAGGGGAGAAACTCCATTTACATGAGTCAGGACAGAGTGCTTCATCCCCGCATTCATCTAGTCATCTTATGGAGCCTAAGATTAAACTTCCTGAACCATTTTCTGGTGACTGTAACAAGTTTCTTTCTTTCAAAGAGAATTGTAAGCTTTATTTCAGATTACGCCCCTTGTCATCCGGTTCTGAGAGACAGCGTGTGGGCACAGGGGGACTCCAGGATTGGGCATTTTCCTTGCCTTCTGACGCAGGTTGTCTCAGTTCCGTCAAGGGGTCCTTTCAGGTCCTGGGAACCTTGTATGATGAACATGGTAGCTGAAACCGCTCTTAAGGCTTTGGTACAGGGAGATCAACCTGCTGAAGAGTATTGCACCCAGTTCAGACGATGGTGTGTTCCCTCTGGCTGGAATGAACCTAGCCATAAAAGCCAGTTCAGGTCATGTTTGTCTGAAAATCTTAAAGACCTATTAGTGAACTACCAGCTTCCTGAGACATTGGAGGAAACTATGACACTCGCTGTTCGACTTGACAGACGTGTTAGGGAGAGACGGCAGGAACGTTTGCTTTCTCCCCAGGAGATGGTCCAGTCAGAGGTCTGTCCTATGAGCAGGGCCGAATTCTCTTCTGAGGAACCCATGCAGGTCGGGATGACTCGCAGAGATCAGCGTCGCCGACGAGGGGCTTGTTTCTTTTGTGGCGACTCAGACCATTGGATTAACCAGTGCTCCAAGAGACCTTCCTCCAATAAATCTACCAAGACAGGCGAGCGTAATGTGGTCAAAAGTAAATTACTAGTACCTATTACTGTCTCCATGGGTACTAACAAATGTTCTGGTAATGCTTTCCTAGACTCTGGTTCTGCTGCCAACTTTATTGATCAGAAATTTGCATTAGGGTTGGGTATTCCGATTTTGACACTACCCACTCCCATCCACATCATGGCTATCAATTCCACCCCCCTGGTGGGTGGTACCGTGAGGTATTCCACCCCTGAGATATTCTTGACTGTGGGGGTGTGTCACTCCGAAATATGTTCCCTGTTGGTCCTTGAAAACTTACCAGTAGATGTAGTACTGGGAATGCCTTGGCTCCAGTTGCATAATCCCATTATTGACTGGAACAAGGGAAACTGGTGAAATGGGGGGGTTGAATGCGGCTCGTGCTTGTCTGTGGTGCGAGCGGGGGTCTCAGCAGAATCCGATACATTGCCTTTAATCATAAAAGGAATTTATGGATGTATTCTCCTCCTCGTACCCTGAGTTGCTACCGCCCCATAGATCCTATGATTGCGCCATTAAATTGGTAGAGGGTGCCAGGTTTCCTAAAGGATGCATCTATAATCTTTCTAGCCCTGAACGCAAGGCCATGGAGGATAATGTTAAAGAGAGTCTCAATAAGGGACACATTAGGCCTTCTGTATCTCCTATGGGGGCGGGATTTTTCTTTGTCAAAAAGAAAGATGGTGGCCTCAGACCTTGTATCGATTATCGGGAGTTAAATAAGATTAAGATCAAGAAACAATACTCCCTCCCGTTGATTCTTGAACTGTTTAATCAAGTACTGGGGGCTTCCTGGTTCTCTAAAGTTGATTTGAAGGGGGCATATAACTTGATTTGAATTAAGGAGGAAGACGAGTGAAAGACAGATTTTAATACTCCAGATGGACTCTTCGAATATCTTGTAATGCCTTTTGGACTCAGCAATGTGCCAGCAGTGTTCCAAAACTTTATGAATTAGATTTTTAGAGAATTCCTGGGAAAATTTGTGATTGTATACCTTGATGATGTTTTGATTTTTTCCACTGATTTTTCATGTTAAACAAGTGTTGGAGGTTTTGAGGGAGAATCAATTGGCTGCCTAACAGGAGAAATGTGTTTTTGGGGTACAAGAGATTTTGTATCTCGGGTATGTTCTCACTCCTCACGCTTTTAAAATGGATCCTAGCAAGGCATTAGCTAGGGATCGACCGATATTGATTTTTTTAGGGCAGATACCGATACCGATAATCTGTGAACTTTCAGGCCAATAGCCAATAATTTATACCGATACTCTGTGAATTTTCATTTTTGAAAAAAAATTAAAAATATTCCTACACAAATCTGCTGGAAATGAATGTTTATTGTTAACATGTAGTTTTTAAAAAAAAAAATCTTTATTTTTCATTTATAATTAATATTTTGTTTTTTTTTGTTTTTTACCATTAGCCCCCTTAGGCACTAGAACCCTTGTCCTATTCACCCTGATAGATCTCTATCAGGATGAATAGGACTTTACACTGTCCCTGCTGCTCTGTGCACACAGCATCAGGGATGTTACCATGGCAGCCAGGGCTTCAATAGCGTCCTGGCTGCCATGGTAACAGATTGGAGCCCCAGCGTTACACTGCTGGGGCTCCGATCATAACTGCCAGTGAGGAGGGGAGAGGGGACCCTGTGACCACTGCCACCAATGATTAATACTGGGGGGCTTGGGTGGGGGGGCGCACTGCGCCACCAATGATTAATACTGTGGGGCTTGGGTGGGGGGGGGCGCAATGCGCCACCAATGATAAATACTGGGGTTGGTGGGGTGCACTGCGCCACCAATGAAGATAACTCTTTAACTCATATACAGGAGGCGGGAGCTGGCTGCAGAATCACATAGCCGGCTCCCTACCTCTATGAGCGGTAGCTGCAATCCGCGGCACCTGAGGGGGTTAACTACCGCAGATCGCCGATACGTCTGTGCCAGATACCTGCTCTCTTGGTTTTTGACTTGGCTTGTTTTACTACTCTGTTGAATGTGTTGTCTGTCTTCCCTGCACTTTCCTAGCTAAGGGCTTGTCGACCAGTTGTCCCTTGTCACTAATACTTGTGAGGCAAGTAGGCAGGGACAGGGGTGCGGGTGGAGCTCAGTGGTCACTTCCCCACCCCCTGTGTGTGTGTGTGACACAAGTATTAGAAATTAACATTTTATTTACAATTATTTAATTTGTCAAATTACTTTTGAGCCCCTGAAATGAAGGGATTGAGTTAAAAAAAATCCTCAAATTTTTATGCAATCATTTTGTTTAACCCACTGAATAAAAGCTGAGAGTCTGAACTTCAACTGCATCTGAACTGTTTTGTTCAAAATCTATTGTGGTAATGTACAGAACAAAACTTAGACACAATGTTGTCTCTGTCCAAATATATATGGGCTTAACTGTATATCCAATCCTGGTCATATCTGATCATATCTCCCATCCTGAATATTGCGTCAGGTGTCAGCTGTATTACTTGTATGGCATTTTTCATTAAGGAGTTAAATGGCACCATTCAGCACCCATTCCAGGGCATGCCAACTGAGGTTCATATGACCTGATCAAGCACATTATTCAAAGTTGTTTTAATTATATCAATAAAACATATAAATACACTAATGCATTCAACTGTGACCATTCAGTATTGACAAATAAAGTTATAGCCATCCATGTGGTAGGTTATCATATTACTCTGCTTGTTTAATCCCTCTTCCACAACTGAATTGGAGAATATGTTGTTGGGATATGTGAAAGAAAAAGAAACCTCATATTTTATACACAATACTTTTTCATTACTTTTATTTTTATTTTCTTCTGGTATTCAGCTGTAAACTCATACTGTAAAAAACTTAAAATGAAACACATTCTCTAAGTTACACTGCTAACAATTAACTGTAGGTAACAAGTAGTAGCACTTCTTGGATGCACTATGCAGTTTTTTCTTTCAAATACATTTATCATGGCATCTTAACAGCTAGGTAAACTATTGATCTATTTACATTAATACCAGAGCCCTAATGACAAAGACCCCTTTAATTTACTCTACACTAGAGGGACCCTTTAATCTCTTTTCTGATCAATAGACCTTTGAAAAAAAGGAACAACATGCCCCATAAATCAAAGAAGTTTCCCTGGAATTTAGGGTAAATCAATAAGATGGTTTATACCAAGTGATTTATGGTACTTTGAAGGGGCTAATGTGGTGCATAATACAGTGTGCAACTCAGGACTAAACACAAAATAAGTAATAAAAAAATCATTAAATATTTTAAGTAGAATAATTCTATAATTAAAGTGTCCAATGGTATACAAAGAAGGCAGGCGTGGCCTTTAAGGAATAATCTTTTTCAGCCCATAAATCAAATCTAGAAAAGCAATAGCATTTTCCATGATTTAAACAGTCCTTACCATCCTACTCTTTTGTGAATTTCACAATCTGTAGACATGTTTGGAACTTCTTCTCTAATTGTCATGTGCTCCTTCTTGTGTCCTGATGATAAATCACGCTGCCCCGTATATAATATAATTCCCAAGATCCTCCTGTCATCAGATTTACCTGTCATGCAGTGGATGAGGCAAGTTTGTCAGCTGAGGGAACTGGGTCACTCGCACATATGATGTTACAGAAATAAAAGTAAAGCAAAGGGGGTCAAGGGCATCATGTGAGCCATTGGAAAGGTAGCAAGATATGTTTTTTTTTTTTTTAGGGAGAAAGGAACATTTTAAAAAGTAATACCTACTAAATGCAGTGGAGTTTCCAGGTAAAATTTATCTCAAGGCGAGTGTCAAAAAATTCCCCCCCCCCCTCCCCCTCCAGGCCCTATATTAGGCCCAAAATTGCGGAACGCATGCGGACCCATTTTGCGGACGTGTGAATGGAGCCTAACCCCTACACAGTGTAGAGGTATACTGTATATTGTGTGGCACAGTGTATGTTATGTATGCTATGTGTGTATAACAAACATATTTCACATGAAAACTTACAATTACTTGGCTTGGCCCTTGGGGATCTCGGACACCACTTCAACACTTTGGCCGGGGGTTCGGCGGAGCTGATGTGTTTTATCCTAATAAGAAAGATTTCATAATAAGGATTAAGGGGCAGAAGGATAGCAGAACAGAGAGAGGCTGGTGCTGCTACTAGGGGGTCATACCATGGGGGAGTAATAAAGCCCACCATAATGCCCCCCCCCCCCCCCAGTAATAATAATTATCCTTATAATGTGCAAAACATAACCCCTTGTAATTCCCCCAGATGAGCTAATGTTCCCATAATGTGCCAATATAAAATACCCCTTCTCAGTGCCCCCGTAGATGACCCCATAGTGCTCCTCTCCCCCCTTCCCCATAGTACCCACGATAATGTGTCCCAGTATAAAATGCCCCTATACAGACCCCCCATATAAAATACCCCTTCTTTTTAGCCTCTGTAGATGTTCCTATATTGCCACCCAATAATGTGCCAGTAATAAGTGCCCCAATCATGTACCAGTAAGATGTGCCCCCATATCATGTGCCAGTAAGATGTGCCCCCATAGATGCCCCTCAATCATTATTGATAAGAGCCCCCCACCATCATGTGCCAGTAGCCTGAATGCCCCCTATCATGTGCCAGTAGCCCCCCTATCATGTGCCAGTAGCCCCCCTATCATGTGCCAGTAGCCCCCCTATCAAGTGCCAGTAGCCCCCCTTATGTCTGTGCCAGCAGCACCCTGTATGTCTGTGCCAGAAGCCCCTCTTATGTGCCAGTAGCCCCCTTATATCTGTGCCAGCAGCCCCCCTTATGTCTGTGCCAGCAGCCCCCCTTAAGTGCCAGTAACCAGTAGCCGCCCTTATGTGCCAGCAGCCCCCCTTATGTCTGTGCAGGCCCAGCAGCCCCCCTTATGTCTGTGCCAGTCCAGCAGACCCCTTATGTGCCAGGATTGTCATTTTTACATATTAAAAAATAAACTTATACTTACCTCCTCCAGGATGCGATACAGGCCTCTTCCGGCCTGTGTCCCTCGCTGGCTCAGGCGGTGCGATGACGTCATCGCACCGCCTGCACCAACCTCTGATAGGCTGCTGGCCTAGTGCTGGCAGCCTATCAGAGGAACAGGGAGGGGACACACCTCTCCCTGCCTTATTGCAGACATTTGTATCGCCGTCCCGAGGACGGCGATACAGATGAGATGACTTTGGAGATGTGTGAGCGCTTCCACAATAGAAGCGCAGCGCTCATCTCCTGCTGTGCCCTGCCAGCGCCCACCTTCTGACAGCGCCCCGGGCGGCTGCCTGGCCCACCCGCCCCAAGAAACGGCCCTGACCATATGCAAGCTTTACCTACAGACAGTTTCTACATTTGTGGTAGATTCAGTTGAGTGGACATGATTTTGAAAGATTTTATATATATATATATATATATATATATATATATAAAAATATATATACACACACACAGTGGATATTACAAGTCTACACACCCCTGTTAAAATGTCAGGTTTCTGTGATCTAAAAAAAAAATTTGACAAAGATAAATCATTTCAGAACTTTTTCCACCTTAAAGTGACCTATAAACTGTACCGCTCAATTGAAAAACAAACTGAAATCTTTTAGGTAGAGAGAAGAAAAAATATAAAAATAAAATATGGTTGCATAAGTGTGCACACCCTTAAACTAATACTTTGTTGAAGCACCTTTATTGGGTATGAGCCTATCAGCATGGCCCATTTTGACTTGGCAAGATTTTCCCACTCTTCTTTGCAAAAATACTTCAAATCTGTCAGATTGCGAGGGCATCTCCTGTGCACAGCCCTCTTCAGATCACCCCACAGATTTTCAATCAGATTCAGGTCTGGGCTCTGGCTGAGCCATTCCAAAACTTTAATCTTCTGGTGAAGCCATTCCTTTGTTGATTTGGATGTATGCTTTGGGTCGTTGTCATGCTGAAAGATGAAGTTCCTCATGTTCAGCTTTCTAGCAGAAGCCTGAAGGTTTTGTGCCAATATTGACTAGTATTTGGAACTGTTCATAATTCCATCTAGCTTAACGAAGGCCTCAGTTTCAGCTTAAGAAAAACAGCCCCAAAGCATGATGCTGCCACCACAATGCTTCACTGTGGGTATGGTGTTCTTTTGGTGATGTGCAGTGTTGTTTTTGCGCCAAACATATATTTTGGAATTAAGGCTAAAAAGTTAAAGACCATAACACCTTTTCCCACATGCTTTTGGGAGATTTCAGATGTGTTTTTGCAAAATGTAGCCTGGCTTGGATGTTTTTCTTCTTCGTAAGAAAAGGCTTTCGTCTTGCTACTCTACCCCATAGCCCAGACATATGAAGAATACGGGAGATTGTTGTCACATGTACCACACAGCCAGTACTTGCCAGATATTCCTGCAGCTCCTTTAACCCCTTCAAGACACAGCCTTATTTCACCTTAAGGGCCAGGTCATTTTTTGCAAATCTGACCAGTGTCACTTTAAGTGCTGATAACTTTAAAACGCTTTGACTTATCCAGGCCGTTCTGAGATTGTTTTTTCGTCACATATTGTACTTCATGACACTGGAAAAATTAAGTCCCAAAATTAATTTTTTTTGCATAAAAAAATACCAAATTTACCCCAAATTTGGAAAAATTAGCAAATTTCAAAGTTTCAGTTTCTCTACTTCTGTAATACATAGTAATACCCCCAAAAATTGTGATGACTTTACATTCCCCATATGTGTACTTCATGTTTGAATTATTTTGGGAATGATATTTTATTTTTTGGGGATGTTACAAGGCTTAGAAGTTTAGAAGCAAATCTTGAAATTTTTCAGAAATCCAATTTTTAGGGACCACTACAGGTCTGAAGTCACTTTGCGAGGCTTACATAATAGAAACCACCCAAAAATGACCCTATTCTATAAACTACACCCCTCAAGGTATTCAAAACTGATTTTACAAACTTTGTTAACCCTTTAGGTGTTGCACAAGAGTTATTGGCAAATGGGGATGAAATTTAAGAATTTCATTTTTTTGCCTAATTTTCCATTTGAACCAATTTTTTCCACTAACAAAGCAAGGGTTAACATCCAAACAAGACTGTATCTTTATTGCCCTGACTCTGCTGTTTACAGAAACACCCCATATGTGGCCGTAAACTACTGTACGGCCACACAGCGGGGCGTAGAGTGAAAGGTGCGCCATATGGTTTTTGGAAGCCAGATTTTGCTGGACAGTTTTTTTGACACCATGTCCCATTTGAAGCCCCCTGATGCACCCCTAGAGTAGAAACTCCCTAAAAGTGACCCCATCTAAGAAACTACACCCCTCAAGGTATTCAAAACTGATTTTACAAACTTCGTTAACACTTTATGTGTTGCACAAGAGTTATTGGCAAATAGGGATGAAATTTGAGAATTTCATTTTTTTGCCTAATTTTCAATTTTAACCCATTTTTTCCACTAACAAAGCAAGGGTTAACAGCCAAACAAGACTGTATCTTTATTTCCCTGACTCTGCTGTTTACAGAAACGCCCCATATGTGGCCGTAAACTACTGTACGGCCACACAGCGGGGCATAGAGTGAAAGGTGCGCCGTATGGTTTTTGGAAGCCAGATTTTGCTGGACAGTTTTTTTGACACCATGTCCCATTTGAAGCCCCCCTGATGCACTCCTAGAGTAGAAACTCCAAAAAAGTGACCCCATTTTAGAAACTACGGGATAGGGTGGCAGTTTTGTTTGTACTAGTTTAGGGTACATATGATTTTTGGTTGCTCTATATTACACTTTTTGTGCGGCAAGGTAACAAGAAATAGCTTTTTTGGCATTGTTTTTTTTTATTGTTATTTACAACATTCATCTGACAGGTTAGATCATGTGGTAATTTTATAGAGCAGGTTGTCACGGACACGGCGATACCTAATATGTATACATTTTTTTTTATTTATGTAAGTTTTACACAATGATTTCATTTTTAAAACCCCCAAAAATTTTTGTTTCTCCATAGTCTAAGAGCCATAGTTTTTACAGTTTTGGGGCGATTATCTTAAGTAGGGTCTCATTTTTTGCGAGATGAGATGACGGTTTGATTGGCACTATGTTGGGGTGCATATGAATTTTTGATCGCTTGCTATTACACTTTTTGTGACATAAGATAACAAAAAATTGCTTTTTCTACACCGTTTTTATTTTTATTTTTTTACGGTGGTCACCTGAGGGGTTAGGTCATGTGATATTTTTATAGAGCCGGTCGATACGGACGCGGCAATACCTAATATGTATACTTTTTTTTATTTATATAAGTTTTACACAATGATTTCATTTTTGAAACAAAAAAATGATGTTTTAGTGTTTCCATAGTCTAAGAGCCATAGTTTTTTCAGTTTTTGGGCGATTATCTTAAGTAGGGTCTCATTTTTTGCGGGATGAGATGACGGTTTGATTGTTACAATTTTGGAGTACATGTGACTTTTTTGATCACTTTTATAATCTTTTTTGGGGAAGTAAGGTGGGCAAAATTTCAATTTCATCATAGTTTTTTATTTTTTATTTTTATGGCGTTCACCGTTCAGGAAAAGTAACATGACCGTTTTATAGATCAGGTCGTTACAGACGCGGCGATACCAAACATGTGTAGGGAATTTTATTTTTCTCATGTTTAATCAGTGATAAATGTGTTTTTTGATTTTTACTTTTTTTTTACTTTTTTCACTTTTTTTTGACCCAGACCCACTTGGTTCTTGAAGATCCAGTGGGTCTGATGTCTGTATAATACAGTACAGTACAATATATATTGCACTGTACTATATTTTACTTACACTGAACAGATCTATGCTTTCAGCACAGATCTGTTCAGCACCATGGACAGCAGGACGCCTGAGAGGCGTCCTGTTGCCATGGGAACCTTCCCCGTCTGCTCAGTTATGGTCAGAACTGCGCAGACGGGGAAGGGTAAGGACAGGGCTCTGGGGGGGCTGTTTGGGGGCTCTCTCCCTCTCCATCGGGGGGCTGCAAAGGTACAGCAGCCCTCCGATGGGAGAGGGAGGGAGCTCCCTGAGCTGTTAACCTTTTCCATACCGCGGTCCGTACGGACCGCGGTATGGAAAGGGTTAAACGGCTGACATCGCATTACCGATGTCAGCCGTTTATACCAGGGTGACAGCAATGTGCTGGCACCCTGGTATAACCCACTAGACGCCAACGATGATTATAATGGGAGGCGGGTGGGGGATCGCGATCCCGCAACTGCCGCACCGCCCACAAACCGCCCCCCTGCACCCCGCCACATAAATGAATTCAGGGGTGCAGGGGGGTTAAAAAAAATCGATTTGGGGCAATTTTTAGGTTTCTGATCCCTGCGGTCCCTGAAACTACATTGAGCGATCGCCCATAGGGGGGGGTGCCGAAACTACCCGATCGCCGATACGGGGGGTCACAGGACCCCCCTCGGCATTGAGCCTGAGTGCCTGGCTGTGTGTAACAGCCGGCACTCAGCGCTGTCACCATGTCTGCAGACATGGTGACAGTTAAATGCGATGAGGAGTATACTAGTCATGGAGCGCTAAGTAGCAGTGCTCCATGACTAGTATACATGTCATAGGTACAGTAGATTGTCACACTCTCCTTCTCTGATCCCTTCCCTGACAGGAATGGGGACGATCAGAGAAGGAGAGGCACACAGTCCCTCCCTAACCCCCCCTTACCTGCCCCGATGCGCTGCGATTGGTCCCTCTGCAGTATTGGACCAATCACAGCGATCGTGGGCGGGTCAGGGGTCTAATACAACTCCTTCCGGCTTCTCTGGTTGCCTAGCAACCCCAGCACGCCGGCTTCACTGAATCTTCAGCGCTTCGGTCCCTGCGCTGACAGTGAAAGCCGATCACGTACATGCACGTGGGGATGCGGTGAGGCACCACATTCCCCCACGTACATGTACGTGATGTTGCGTGAAGGGGTTAATGTTGCTGTAGGCCTCTTGGTAGCCTCCCAGACCAGTTTTCTTCTCGTCTTTTCATCAATTTTGGAGGGACGTCCAGTTCTTGGTAATGTCACTGTTGTGTCATATTTTCTCCACTTGATGATGACTGTCTTCACTGTGTTCCATTGTATATCTAATGCCTTGGAAATTCTTTTGTACCCTTGTCTTGACTGATACCTTTTAACAATGAGATCCCTCTCATGCTTTGGAAGCTCTCTGTGGACCATGGCTTTTGCTGTGGGATGCAACTAAGAAAATTTCAGGAAAGACCAACTAGAGCAGCTGAACTTTATTTGGGGTTAATCAGAGGCACTTTAAATGATGGCAGGTGTATGCTGACTCCTATTTAACATGATTTTGAATGTGATTACTTAATTATGAACACAGCTACATCCCCAGTTATAAGAGGGTGTGCACACTTATGCAACCACATTATTTTAGTTTTTTAGTTTTCTTCCCTCTACCTAAAAGATTTCAGTTTGTTTTTCAATTGAGTGGTACAGTTTATAGGTCACATTAAAAGGTGGAAAAAGTTCTGAAATGATTTATCTTTGTCTCATTTTTTTACAGAACAGAAACCTGACATTTTAACAGAGGTGTGTAGACGTTTTATATCCACTGTATATATAGGGGTTGGGAGAAGACAGAACAGTCAGGGACAGAGTACTGCAGGACTTTTGGTAGATGGACCAGGACAAAGGAGGATGAGAGTTCACAGAGCCTGAAGGACGTAGTGCAGGAGGCTAAAGAGAATGTAGTCTCCTTTGAGTCAAGACTACTCAAACAAAACAATGGCTGATCTTAGGGAGACCAGCTACAGAAAACGCTGTGGAGCCTCATTTAAGAGTCTCGACACAACAATCCAAAGTGCAAAGCTCCCTGGGAAACAGTAATATGCAAAATAGTTGTGGAGCCCCTGTTATGGGTCTTCAACACAGTGATAGCCAGATATCCCTCAAGGGAAGGAAAACCGAGCAAAGGGGTGTCACCATTACAGAGATAACCAAATCCACCATATTAAGTGGCCCCTATGTCAAGATCCCGCTCTTTTACAAGCTTTAAGGATGTGACGGGGAAGACCTAAGCCAGTTATCCATCCACAGACAGCTGTTTCAGGGTGTTGCCCCTCATCAGTGTGGAGTAGGATTCTGGCTAACTGGGAGCAATGCCTTAGAGACTACTCAAACAAAATAATGGCTGATCTTAGGGAGACCAGCTACAGAAAACACTGTGGATCCTCATTTAGGAGTCTCGACACAGCAATCCAAAGTGCAAAGCTCCCTGGGAAACAGTAATATGCAAAATAGTTGTGGAGCCCCAGTTATGGGTCTTCAACACAGTGATAGCCAGATATCAAAGGAAGGAAAACTGAGCATTGAGTCAAGACTAAGAACTGTCTGGACTGACATGGGGTGGGATGCTGCAGGGAAAATGGGAGAAAAACCGCTTACATCTGCCTTCATGGAAGGACTGTCCAAGGGAGAAGGACCTAGGGAAAGCCTGGCCGGCAAATTATGTCATTCAGGATTTGGGGTGTTAAAGTGTCCCAAATCCTGGGATTGGACTGAAACAGACCATGGGGACCATACCAAGTAAGTCCAGGGAGCAAAAGGGGAAAACTGCCAGACAAATAGTGAGAGAGTAAAAAAGAGACAGTAGAGACGCATGCATCTGGACTGCGGATGATTACAGGATGTGATTCAAATGGAGAACTGAGTGTGGAAACATGGAAGTAAGCATGTAAAGCATTGTGGAAAGTTGCTCGGTGCAGCGCAGAGGAAGTATTATGTTTTGTCTGTCCGTGTATCTGTGTGACCTGTTGCCCGGTGAATATGTCGCAGAACCCGTAGGAACTCTGTTTGCTGAGAAAGAGAACACATGAAGAGGGAGACAGAGGGGGTTGCCTGCCTGCAGCTGCGGGGGAGTGAGGTCACGACACTGGAATGTGTGATAGAGAGTACAAGGTTTGAAATACCAAGAGAAAAAAAAAAGAATGTGTGTGAGGTACTTAGTGTGCATGTATGGAGCGTGTGTGCATGTTATTTATATGTTATTTGTTAGTTCAATGACTTGTGTGTGTGTTAATGTATGGGAAATATTTATTTAGGTCTGTGTGAGCCAGAAATCTGACCTTGTGTATGTTGCCAACTAGAAAACTGAGGAAGGTCACACAGCCAAGTTTACTGTGAGTGAAATCAGCTTTACTGATGGAATCATCACAGAAACACAGGGTGGTATGTGCTCTGGCTTTAGGTAAAAAAAAAAAAAAAAAGATTCTATTCTGGATATAAAAAACAAACAATGATGAACAGATATAGGGAAACTCACTGTGTCTCCGGAGACTGTGCATTTGAAGCCCCCTCGAGTAAAGCAGTACCCCCCCTCAGTCATGCCCAGAAGAGAGCAGTGGCCAGTCAAATTGATGCTTTTCTCCAGCCCTGGGTATTCCAAAGCATGATGAGGAATTTAACCTGTTTTGTTCAGAAATGCAGGGTCACAGCACTGCTGCGCTTACTCATAAGCATGGTGAACGTCAACGCCCAGTGGCATACTTCTCAGCCAGATTAGATCCTGTTGCTCGCGGTGCCATCTCCTGCGTCAGGGCAGTCATGGCAGTGCAGGCAATGATTGAAAAAGTCTCAGAAGTAGTGTTGTACTACCCGGTCATTGTACAAACTCCCCATGACATACAGGGCATTCTCACAGGTGCAACCAAAACATATTTCTATGGCTAGACAACTCAGACTCCAATGTGCCCTCCTCATGCCAGACAATATTTCTTTCAAAAGATGTACTACTCTGAATCCTGCTACTTTGTTACCAATCAAATATTCAGAAATGGGGGAGAATAGCATAGGTAGCATTTTGTCTGATTTAGCTGAAAATGATCCTCATGATTGTATACAGTTGATGCAACAAGAAACTCCTGGATTTTCTCATGTGCATGAAAAAAACATCATGATAACCATGATCTTGAGTATTTTGTAGATGGAAGCAGGTTTATGGGAGAGGACGGCTGCTTCCACACTGGATATGCAGTGGTCACACAGCATGAGGTAGCCGTTGCTGAACCACTCCCTCCGCACATGTCTGCACAGTAGACATAGCTGAAGGCACCCACTGAGGCGTGTAAAATGGCCGAAGGAAAGAAGGTGAACATCTACACGGACTCCAGGTATGCTTTTGGTATTGCACATGACTATGGACCCATATGGTGGGCTAGAGACTTTCTAACATCAGCAGGCCAGCCAATTAAAAATAAAGACTCTGTACTTGAACTTATGAACTCTCTGTTATTACCAGAGGAGGTTGCTATTATTAAGGTAAAGGCTCATACAAGATATACCACGATGGAAGCAAAAGGCAATGATTGAGCAGACAAGGAAGCTAACCGAGCTGTACTCCAGCCACTAAATGCTTATGCCACCCCGGTGAGAGCCTTGAGACCGGAGGACATTTCAGTAAGTACATTTCAAAGAATGCTCGAACAAGCCACTCGAGAGGAAAAATAACTTTGGGCAAAACAAGGGGCCAAACCTGATGAACATGGAATTTGAAGAAACAAGGACAAAATTTGTCCACCGCACCCTCTATGCCCAGCTATGGCTCAGGAGGCCCATGGGCCTACACATCTGCTGAAAGGTGCCATGGTAAGTGTGGTAAATGCAGGGTGGATTGCTCCAGGGTTTTCTGCCGTAGCTGCTCGATTTGTACAAGGGTGTATGGTCTGTGCATTGAATAACCCCGGCCAAGTGGTGAAGACTCCAAGCAAGCACACCCCTAGGCCACTTTACCCGTTTCAGAGACTGCAGATAGACTACATACAACTACCAAAGGTAGGAGTGTATGAGTTTGTCCTCTCCTTTCAGGTTGGCCGTAAGCCTTCCTAATTGCCAAAGCCAGTGCCAAGAACACTGCAAAGAAACTGGTCAGTAAACTGATATGCAGGTATGGTGTTCCTAAAGTTATTGAGTCAGAAAGAGGTTCCCACTTCACAGGTGAAGTGATGAGAGAGGTTATGCAAGCATTAGGGGTGACCCAAGCCTTCCATACAGCTTACCATCCCCAGCAGTGGCCGAGTTAAGCGCCTGAATGGCACATTTAAACAAAAAATACAGAAGGCCATGCAGGAGACCCAGAGGCCCTGGGCAGAGTGCTTGCCATTGGCTTTATACTCAGTGAGGACTACCCCAAACAGGAAGACAGAGTTATCCCCCTTTGAGATCCTGTTAAGTGCCCCTAAACTAAGGTTGTACTATCCTCAGCAGCTGCAGATGAATAATGACAGTCTGACCAGTTATATGCAGGCCCTCACAAAAAGGTTGGAACACACGCATAAAACAAGTGTTTGCTTCACTTCCAGAACCTGATTCAGTAGAAGGAACTCACAGATAAAGAGGCATGTGAGAAAAGGCCTGGATCCCAGATTTGATGGCCCCCTCTTTTGGTTCTGCTGACTACACACACAGCGGTGAAAGTAGAGGGATAATCCAACTGGATCTACGCCTCACACTGTGAGAAAGTGCCTAACCCTGAGGATGAGGATTCTTGCACTGCTAACCCTGGCTCTGAGCGTCCAAGTTCTGTATGTGAACCTGAAAAGTGACTGGGACAATGCCCCTTATTAGGCATCATCAGGTTATGTTGAAAAACATGACAAATGCTGACAATTATAAAAACTGTTGGATCTGCACTCACAGTCCTGTGAGTTCAAAGTCTATGCCTTATCTGGCCATTCTAGTACCATGGTCAGAATTAATTAACATGAACTGCAAAGATTTATTTTCAATCAGGAGGCCAGGAGGTGATCGCCTTAACCTCAATTCTACAGCAGTCCCCCTCCCTATCGCAGGGTGGGTTGAGGCTCCCCGGTGGCAAGCCAATATTACTGCCCTGAAAAACAAGGCTGTTCGAGTATGGGCATAGTACAAGGGATAATACAAATTGCATTGGTTGTTGCACTTATTTATATTGTGATTAAGCTTATATTGATGGGCTTAAACAAAATGTGTAACAGGGATCGAAACAGGAGAGACTATGAAATGTTTCGAGATTATCCCTCATGCAGGTACAGATATGCAGAATCTGGGTAGTCAACAGCAAGGGGAATGTCCAGCTGAAGTATGTGAATCTGTCACCTGCGATGAGTGAATATTTCAAAATGGGGGAATTGTGAGGGTTGAGACTCCATCTTGTGCCTTGTGCAGCCATTTTATGTTATAAAATGTGAATTTCTATGTGGAAAGTTGCTATAACCTCAAGGTCACTTCTAACCTGGTCTAGTAAGGAATTTCTATAATTACTAGAAAGACTGGTACGTGATTAACTCACACAGTTAAAATCAAGAAGATGCTCCAGGCATAAAGCCAAGAGATGCTTATTTCAGATTGTGGTTTTAATGAGTTATATGATATACATGGTTAACTATGCCTCCAGTTGGAAATGATCCAGAAAAATGCTATATAACCTCTGATTCCTTTCAATAAAGTTAGAAACAACTTGATACACGGTTCTATGCCTGTGTTGGTTTTTCTCTGAGTACTCATATAATTTCTAATTCGGAGTCCACCTGTCATTCGGCATTCGGGTCTTTGCCCCAACACCATGATGCTGTGTTGGTTTTTTGAGTGGCTGGGACAAGGAGACTAGTCAGAGTTGAGGGAAAGCTGAATAGAGCAATGTAATCTAATGAATTATTCTTAATGAAAACCTGATCTATTATGCTATGGACCTCAGACTGGGCCAAAGGTTCAGCTTCCAACAAGACAATGACCCTAAGAACACAGCTAAGACAACACAGGAGTGGCTTAAGGACAACTCTGTGAATGTTCTTCAGTTTCCCTGCCCTGACTTGAACCCAATCAAACGTCTCTTGAGATACCTGAAAATGGCTGTCCACCAATAGTCCTCAACCTGACAGAGCTTGAGAGGATCTGCAGAGAATAATGGCACAAAATCCCAAAATCCAGTTGTGCAAACCTTGTGTCATCATACCCAAGACCCAAGAAGACTGGAGGCTGTAAACACTGCCAAAGGTGCCTCAACTAAGTACAGAGTAAAAGATCTCAATATTTATGTCAATGCAATATTTTAGTTTTTCTTTTTCAATTTGCAAAGATTTTGAACATTTTGTTTTCGCTTAGTTATTATGGGGTATTGAATGCAGAATAACAAAATGTGAAAATAGTGAAAAGATCTGAAGACTTTCCCGAATGCATGTGCGCCGTGGCCGCCGGTCGCTCCTTCTTCTGTCTGTGCGGCACATTGCTAATGCTTACAGCATTAGCAATGTGCTGCACAGACCTATGAGAAGAACCCGGCGGCCACGGCGCACATGAGTATAATGATGCTCACTAGCATACCATGGCAGCCAGGACTTCAGTAGCGTCCTGGCTGCCATGGTAACCAATCGGAGCCCCAGCATTTCACTGCTGGGACTCCAATCGGAACTGCCCACTGCCACCAATGATGGGGGGGGACCCTGTGGCCACTGCCACCAATGATTGATACTGGGGAGGGAGGGGGGGTGGGTTTGAGTTACCAGAAGGGGCTGATAAGAGGGAGAGGCTGATCAGAGGCTGGGGGGCACATGAGAGGCTGGGGGGCTGATTAGAGCCTGGGGGGCACATGAGAGGCTGGGGGGCAGATCAGGGGCTGGGGAGCTGATCAGAGCTTGGGGGCACATGGGGGGCTGATCAGAGCCTGGGAGGCACATGAGAGGCTGGGGGGCTGATCAGAGCCTGGGGGGCACATGAGAGGCTGGGGGGCATATGAGAGCCTGGGGGGCTGATCCTAGGCTGGGGGGCGGATCCTAGGCAGGGGGGCAGATGAGAGGCTGGCTGCCATGGTCAGCTCCCTGCTGTTGTGTGCACAAAGCACAGGGCAGCAGGGAGAGTGTAAAGTCCTATTCACCCTAATAGAGCTCTTAAGGAGGCTAATAGTTATTAAATAAAAAGTACAAAAAAAATAGCATATCGCACATGCTTAAAATTATATCGCAATATAGATTTTAGGCCATATCGCCCACCCCTACTGTCTAGTATGTTCAGTTCCTGCTGCATGCATTAATAATCCTGGCGTGGGCAGCAGGAACTGAACAGACTACACAAGCTGCACTGATGCACAGCTCTGGATCTTAGTGGGAGTCCGTCACTGACTGAAGCTGGGCTACCACTGTAGCAGCCAGCATCGGAGTTAATAGAAACCGTGGAATCTAGCCAGTTAGTGGGACAGGGCTCCCTCTACCACCATTGATTCCCTGCAAATGCCGATGCACTGCCATGAAAGCCAGGGAACTATTAAAGGCCCCCATAACTGCATGTCTTTTAAGCATTATATGCACAACCTAATTTTTGGTCCGTGTCCAATCCGCATTTTTTGTGGATTGCACACAGGCCTATTCATTTCTATGGGTCGGCAAAAAAAAAAAAAAAAAGCAAGCACACTTCTGCACGTGCCATCTCCATTTGCACTATTGGGAGTTTAGTGTAGATGCAGTGTGTTTAAATGAAGGAGACTGAGTGATGTCTGGTCACATGACCCTCCATCAGCGGCCATCTTATGGACTGGACCTCTACGCGGACAGCACAGAAAATTTGCCTAACAAGAGGGACATGGCTTAAGAAATATAGCAAACAGGACAGAATATTAGCAAAGACTATATTAGTGCCATATCGTCACCTTATATACAATTTGGTCAACAGAAACCACAAAGAGGTCAACCCTCTTGATTTTTTTTGCAGTGTTTTTTTTATGTCCATTAGCTTTAGCCATTTCTTTTTTCAAATTATTAAAAAAGTAACCAAAAATTTGAGCAATGACCCAGAATGTTTTACTATATATATTATACATACATACATAGAAGGACCTGATCGCTGGTGCACAGAAAAAGGTGAGCATCTAATAATAATCATTTTTTTAAAGCATTCTAGGGTATTGCTAATTTCTGACTATCTTGGATAACTCGTGTAAGGGTTCTATAATGTAAAACAAATATCTTTTTTCAAGTTGAAGTTCATCCATTGTATTTTTTCCATATTTATTGTTACTTTTCATTTTCATCTTGTGTTTCCATATGGTCAGAAAAAAAACAGCTCTGGATGAGTTTACCTGTTGTCTGTCATGTCTCTTGCTAGTACTGTCACCATATCTATAAGTAAATAGGCATGCTCTCAATCAACTTCTGGGCCAATTCCTGACTGATAGCAACCCATTCATTCATAATCACTTCTTGGAGTTTGTCAGAATTAGTGGGTTTTTCTTTATCCATCCGCCTCTTGAGGATTGACCACAAGTTCTCAATGGGATTAAGATCTGGGGCGTTTCCAGGCCATGGACCCAAAATGTCAATGTTTTGTTCCCCGAGCCACTTAGTTATCACTTTTGCCTTATGGCACGGTGCTCCATCGTGCTGGAAAATGCATCGTTCTTCACTAAACTGTTGTTGGATTGTTGGAAGAAGTTGCTGTTGGAGGGTGTTTTGGTAGCATTCTTTATTCATGGCTGTGTTTTGGGGCAAAATTGTTAGTGAGCCCACTCCCTTGGATGAGAAGCAACCCCACACATGAATGGTCTCAGGATGCTTTACTGTTGGCATGACACAGGACTGATGGTAGCGCTCACCTTTTCTTCTCCGGACAAGCCTTTTTCCTGATGCCCCAAACAATCGGAAAGAGGCTTCATCGGAGAATATGACTTTGCCCCAGTCCTCAGCAGTCCATTCACCATATTTTCTGCAGAAGATCAATCTGTCCCTGATGTGTTTTTTTTGGAGAGAAGTGGCTTCTTTGCTGCCCTTCTTGACACCAGGCCATCTTCCAAAAGTCTTCGCCTCACTGTGCGTGCAGATGCGCTCACACCTGCATGCTGCCATTCCTGAGCAAGCTCTGCACTGGTGGCACTCCGATCCCGCAGCTGAATCCTCTTTAGGAGATGATCCTGGCGCTTGCTGGACTTTCTTGGACGCCCTGAAGCCTTCTTAACAAGAATTGAACCTCTTTCCTTGAAGTTCTTGATGATCTCATAAATTGTTGATTGAGGTGCAATCTTAGTAGTCACAATATCCTTGCCTGTGAAGCCATTTTTATGCAACGCAATGATGGCTGCACGCGTTTCTTTGCAGGTCACCATGGTTAACAATGGAAGAACAATGATTTCAAGCATAACCCCATTTTTAACAGGTCAAGTCTGCCATTTTAATCCAATCAGCCTGACATAATGATCTCCAGCCTTGTGCTCATCAACATTCTCACCTGAGTTAACAAGACCATTACTGAAATGATCTCAGCAGGTCCTTTAATGACAGCAATGAAATGCAGTGGAAAGTTTTTTGGGGGATTAAGTTTATTTTAATGGCAAAGAAGGACTATCTGATCACTCTTCATAACATTCTGGAGTATATGCAAATTGCTATTGCTGCAACTTTTCCAACTTCCAATATTTATTATAATTCTCAAAACTTTTGGCCATGACTGTAGTGTGAATTTTTTCAATACCACAGAATTTCATGATTTTAAATCTATTTCTCCACCTCTAAAATCATAATAGCCTAATAACAGAAAATGATACATGTGCAATCTGAAAATATTAATATATATATATATATATATATATATATATATATATATATATATGACTGTCTAATAGTCTCTTCCATAAAGCAATATTAAATAAATATTTTGGTAACTTAATAGATAGGATTCACAAAAGTTTATCCAGAACGTCACTAATAGCTTTATTACAGGGCAGCACGGTGGCTCAGTGGTTAGCACTGAATCCGACCAAGGGCAACATCTTCATGGAGTTTGAATGTTCTCCCCATGTTTCTGTGGGTTTCCTCCGGGTAATCCGGTTTCCTCCCACACTCCAAAGACATACTGATCGGGAATCTAGATTGTGAGCCCCATTGGGGACAGTGTGTGCTAATGTCTGTAAAGCGCGGCGGAATATGCCAGGACTATGTAAGTATAATAAATACAGGGGGTAGTTTTATCACACTGGTGTAAAGTAAAGCTGGCTTAGTTGCCCACAGCAACCAATTAGATTGATTCTTTAATTTTCCAAAGGATCTCTGAAAAATGAAATGTGAAATGTGATTGCTTCCTAAGGGCAAGTAAGCCAGTTTTCCTTCACACCAGTTTTGATAAATCTACCCCAGGCTTTTCTCTCTGGATTGCTTAGAACTAATGTAACAAATAAAAAGAGGCTATCATATGAATTTACTGCGATTCATCCATGTGCTCTAAATAAATTTTTTATATAAATAACCCACAAGTCACTGGAGCCTAGAAATGTCATCGTCTCCGTATTTGTGTGGGATTGCACTACCTGTCTGATTGGAACGGTGGATGTTAATACAACATATTGACATCTTATTGTGCTTCCGCTAACTGAATGCAGCCAGAAACAAATGATCGTTTCCATCTTATTTATTGTCATCTTGACGATGGCTTAAATCAATTACCCTTCCAAGCACCATAAGTATTTCTGCCGACTCTGCACTTGTACAATAAAGAATTGTTCAATGGCTTTCATTACGGCAATGTCACAGCCTTCAAACCCTAATGTGTACTTATGTGAGGGAAGCCTGTTTGGAAGGCAAAACGTGTGTAGAAAAATATCCTCCTTCTAATTTTAGTCTGCTGAAGGCAACATAAGGTTAAGGGGCTCATTCACACGAACGTGTGCTGCCCGTTGCCGTATTGCGGACCCGCAATACACGGGCACCGTTCCGTGTGCATTCCGCATCGCGGATGCGGACCCATTCAGTTCAATGGGTCCGCAAATCCGGAGATGCGGAATTGAAGCACGGAACGGAACACTACGGAAGCACTACGGAGTGCTTTCTGGCATTCTGTTCCGTGCCACCGCACCGCAAAGAGATAGAACTTGCTCTATCTTTTTGCAGAACGGACGGATTGCGGACCCATTTAAATCAGTGGGTATGCGATCCCCATGCGGCTGCCCCACGGACGGGGCGGGCTTCACGCGGTAGTGTGAACAAGCCCTAATTCAGAAGAACGCTACCAGGACACAGCACTACACAGCAGCTGGGTCAAACCGCAGTACCTTTTTATCAGATTATTTATCATTTTGGATATAGAAATGGGTAAGTGAATTACAATGGCTGTCTGGGTGCAAAATCAACAATTATTGTACGGCCACATGTGGTGAATAAGTTGCAGATTTTTTGCATTGGAACTGTATGTGAAAAATCCACAGCACGTTTTAAAAAATCTCATCCATGCACTGTGGAAAATTTCTGCACATGACTTGTTGGTGTGGATTTTTTCACCTGTAGCACATCTTTATTTGCTACAGATTTCTGTTGTAGGTTTCACTCTTTGGTACAGATTTTGCTGATTTAGAGTCCTGGCAGATGCCATGCAGATTTTCCACTGTTGAAAATTCATAGTAGATTCGTCCCATGTGGACACACTTGAAAGGTTATGCTGTCATATGAACAGAGCATAAAAAAAAAGATTTCCCTTTTGGAATTTCCTTCTTCATACGGTTTCAATTCATTTTAGGATAGAAAAAATACAGACAGGGAGAGGAACCATTAAAGGGATTCTGTCATCAGAAATGAGGCCTATAACCTAAACATATGGCGATGTCCCTAGTAATACAGTGAATCCTAAAGTGACTTTATCAAATGCGCCTGTGGCTCTATAATCATAAAAAACAGGTTTATATCACCTGTCACTCACTTCAAAATGTGTCCAAGGGGACGTCTCATGGTGAAGGGTGCCCGGCTGCAGCCATCTCGTTTAGGTGCCCAGCGCTGCCTTCTGAAGTGAAATCGCCGCCCTCCCTTTCATTAGATCCACCTACCTCAGTTCATCGCCACCTCTCTAACGTCCGCTCGCTTCAGCCAGATCCCGCGCGTGCGCAATAGGTATAACCTGATGCGCCCGTGCAGACTACTGGCAGCGGCCTTGTTTAGCAAAGTGCGCATGCGCCGGCCGGCGCACTTCGCTCAAACCTGCCTTGACCGCCCTATTGCAGCCCATCCCAGCCCTCCAACCTCCTACAGCAGGGTTCAAAGCTGTTCGGAGGTTGTACCTAGTGCGCACGCGCGGGATCTGGCTGAAGCGAGCGGACGTTAAAGAGGCGGCGATGAACTGAGGTAGGCGGATCTAATAAAAGGGAGGGCTCTATGGGCACTGCCCATACCCCTGAAGACGCCAAGTGTTTGGCGAAACATGTCGGGGGGCAGAGAGTGATACATGTTACATTTTAGCCAGCCGTTGTTTTGCAAAGTAATAAGCTCGGTCAAAACTTATTTAAGAGCAAATAGTGAGCGCTAGGAGAGCATCCGCTATCTGTGAGTAGTGCACTGTGACACTAACAGTGCGCACCAATAGAGCATGGTAGATCCAGCGTGCAGACAGTGGAGCTAGCTAGGCAGCCCCTAGCTGAGGCTGTCTTCCAGTGATCTCACAGCTGAAATCAGACTATTACTAGCCACAGTGCAAACACGGCTGTTAGTTTTAAGAAATGTTAGTCCTAGATAGCGACTTTTAAAGGATAATAAACGTTAATTTTTAGACACCCTAATAACACGTGTCAACCTAGAGACAACCAGTGGTCCTAGTGACCAACTGTAAATAATTAGTTTTTCATGTCCTAACACGTGTGAGTAGGTCAAATGTAAATTTAAGAGAGTTATTCACTTTTTAAACACACTATTATTCTGAACACAACTGTACATTTGTGTGCCTGCAGCCTTAGACGTTTAGGAAACCCGTGTGACATCTACCCATGGGGCTAGAATGGATTCCATTAGTAGAAGTTTCCTATGGAACTGAAAAATAATATCTGGCTGAAGAGTTTTATTTTATATTGAAATGCTAAATTGGAAATTAGATTGGAAATTAGCAAATGTTGTGCCCATTCACAAGAAAGGTAGTAGGGAGGAATCGGGCAACTATAGACCAGTAAGCCTGACATCAATAGTGGGGATATTAATGGAAACCATACTTAAGGAGATGATTGTGGAACATCTAAAATCCCATGGATTGAAAGATGAAAAACAGCATGGGTTTACTTCAGGGAGATCATGTCAAACTAATCTTATTGATTTTTTTGATTGGGTGACTAAAATAATAGATGGAGGAGGTGCAGTAGACATCGCTTATCTAGACTTTAGTAAGGCTTTTGATACTGTCCCACATAGAAGCCTTATCAATAAAGTGCAGTCTTTGGGCTTGGACTCCCATATTGTTGAATGGATTAGGCAGTGGCTGAGGGACAGGCAACAGAGGGTTGTAGTCAATGGAGTATATTCAGACCAAGGTCTTGTTACCAATGGGGTACCTCAGGGATCTGTTCTGGGACCCATATTGTTTAATATGTTTATCAGCGAAATTGAAGAAGGCCTCAATGGTAAGGTGTGTCTTTTTGCTGATGACACAAAGATTTGTAACAGGGTTGATGTTCCTGGAGGGATACACCAAATGGAAAAGGACTTAGGAAAACTAGAGGAATGGTCAAAAATCTGGCAACTAAAATTTAATGTTGATAAGTGCAAGATAATGCACCTGGGACGTAAAAACCCAAGAGCAGAATATAAAATCAGTGATACAGTCCTAACCTCAGTATCTGAGGAAAGGGATTTAGGGGTCATTATTTCAGAAGACTTAAAGGTAGGCAGACAATGTCATAGAGCAGCAGGAAATGCTAGCAGAATGCTTGGGTGTATAGGGAGAGGAATTACCAGTAGAAAGAGGGAGGTGCTCATGCTGCTCTACAGAGCACTAGGGAGACCTCATTTGGAGTATTGTGCTCAGTACTAGAGACCATATCTCCAGAAGGATAGTGATACTTTGGAGAGAGTTCAGAGAAGAGCTACTAAACTAGTACATGGATTGCAGGATAAAACTTACCAGGAAAGATTAAAGAACCTTAACATGTATAGCTTGGAAGAAAGACGAGACAGAGGGGATATGATAGAAACTTTTAAATACATAAAGGGAATCAACAAGGTAAAAGAGGAGAGAATATTTAAAAGAAGAAAAACTGCTACAAGAGGACATAGTTATACATTAGAGGGGCAAAGGTTTAAAAGTAATATCAGGAAGTATTACTTTACTGAGAGAGTAGTGGATGCATGGAATAGCCTTCCTGCAGAAGTGGTAGCTGCAAATACAGTGGAGGAGTTTAAGCATGCATGGGATAGGCATAAGGCCATCCTTCATATAAGATAGGGCCAGGGGCTAACCATAGTATTTAGTATATTGGGCAGACTAGATGGGCCAAATGGTTCTTATCTGCCGACACATTCTATGTTTCTATGAAGAGGGTAAGAAAAAAACAGAGGCCTGGAAAAAAGTGGAAAGTGAGTTGATACTCCATGCTGGCCAAAACAAGCACCAGAAGTGCCTTCCAGCTGGGAAGGATGGCTGCTTCTAAACTATTGCATTTCTTCTCATCTTATTCTGTAAACTGCATGTGGGGGAAAAGCTTGCCTTGCAGAGCGAGCTGTGTCACACAATCACATGTTTGCGGTTAATGCGATACAAAATCTAATTTGGTTAGTACAATCCTGGAGAGATTTGTGAAGTAAATACTGCATTTCTTTCCAGCTCTGAAGGATGTAATGTTCTTCCCTGCAGCTTGCTGGAGAATGCTCTCAATGTGGAGGCCTTTGTGATTTAATGGACTATTTCCCACCTACGCATTGTTCTGTGCGGTTCCCGTTCCCTCTTAGATAATTCTGGATAAAGCATCTCTCTCGCTCAGCCTGCTGCATCAGCATCATTTGAAACGGGAATCGCTTTGATCTCAGAGCGATGAGTTAGAGGAACATAAATAAATAGTTCATTGCAGCGCGCGGGGAGTTGAAAGACCTGAATACTAAAATGACCTGAGGGGTTAATTGTATATTAATCAATACTTGCAGCACATCTGCATGTGAATAGACCATACCACTGCAGCACTGATAAAATATCTACCGTATATCCTTGAGAAGTTATATTCCAAAAAATACAATCAGACATTGCAGGCAACATAGACAAGCCACTAAAGCCATGTTCACATTTGCAAAAAATTAATAAAAAATCTGGAGTAAAGCACACCATTATTTTAACTATATCAATACAAAAAAAAAACACTGCTCTCCTGTGTCATTCTCACCCCTTTTTTTTTTTTACTAACCTCTCTGAAGCTCTTGTCTCTTTACTTCTGGGGGAGGATCGCAAGTCATCCCATGTGACAATCAAGCACCTGTACTCCCCAGGAGTGCTCTGCAGTCACATCCTCTTCAACCCTTCTTCCCCTGCATAGCAAATTATCCCTCACACACACAGTAATTTTACAAATACAAAGCATTCAGGGGTGTAACGAGTAACCATGGGGCCCCATAGAAAATTTTTGAATGGGACCCCGATTCCACCATGAGCACTTTGAGCAACATTTTCTGAAAAGCTTATGATTGGTCAACCTGATACACAGGGCTAAAGCATACATTGAGTTTATAGTACAGAGGTACTGCACATAGTGATGTCACAGTTCAGCGATAATGTACACAATGATGTAATAATAGTGGTATAATATGCACAGTGATGTCACAGTATAGGGAAATTGCACACACTAATGTCACATTGATGTCACTGCACGGGGATAAATTATGCATACAATGATGTCACATGCAAGTATAGTGCAAATATGAAAGTAATGGTGCACAGAAGGGAAAAGCAGAAGTAACTGAGACTGTATAGTAAAATTTACAATTAGTTCATATTAAATTTTCCATGGCACCTTCCATACTGTATATTTTACTACTAACTGCACCTTGTGACTAGGTAAATTTGGGCCCGCTGGGTTTTTGAGCTCCATAGCAGCTGCTATATCTGCTACCCTGGATGTCACCCTTCTGACAGCATTATAGTATGCAATGCCCCCCCCCCCACCTAAAAAAAATAAAAAAAATATAATAATATAAATAATAAATTAATTAAAATCCTTCTCCATGGTCTAGCGAGTGATACAAAAACATTTTGCTATGAATATATAAGTGGGATGAATGAAAGGGAATCTGTCACCTCCGAAACATCCCCCAAACTAGAGTAAGTGGTCTTATGTGTAAGTGCATCCCGACGCTGTGCCCCGACAAGCATTAAAATACATTGAGGGGATTCAGTGCTCATGTACGTAATGGAGAGGACTCAAAGAGGAGTTTGTGGGAGCACAGAGTTGGAATGCAAGTGAGTATGAAGATAAAAAATTACATAAAACAGACTCAGCGTCGCTAACACTATACACCACTTTCTCTAGTTTGAGGGGTGTTTTGGAGCTGACAGATTCATTTTAATGAAAGGTATATGGGCCATTTCACTATCAGATCACTATGCTGTGAATGTCAGGAGAAAGGGAGTAGGAAGCTTCTGAGCATGTCTGGTCTACCACTGAAAGCAGAAGAAGGTGGACCAGAGAATAGGCCACAGAGGGAAAAATGTAAGGTGCATAAAAACGTAACAGTATTTTTATTGAATGCACATTACAATATTTTATTCGAAATGAAGTATTTATTGCATAGTAATACTGTACATGGGATAATACCTGTAAAGTACAATGCATGTGACTGAGTCTTTGTAAAACCCACACAAAAATTGCCACAGCCTGAGGATGTGTTTTCATGGGATTATTTTTTGTATCATCTTGGGGAATAAGCAAGAACAAAATCAACCAAAAAAGACCCATGTACAGTAAATATCCATATTTATGAAGCCATATATTAGGAAACTGTATTATCAGTAATTCCCTAGTATAAAGTATATCTATTACAGCATGGTTACACTTGCCAATAGTGGAGCTGCTGGAAGACGCATCATTGGAAACTACGCCTTTATGTTGGGTGTATAGGCAGGAAAAAATCTCCTGACATATGATCCAATGTGAAGGACGTAAAGGCTCTATAGATAAATTGAAGAAGGTCACGGCACTCACAAAGCTTCCAGGTTCAGTGTTTTATTACACCAAGATATACAGCAGCAACGTTTCGACAACTAAGTCTTTGTCAAGCTACATAAAAGTTTACAAGTTACTCCCACAACATTTTATAGGGGTGTGCATCCATACAGATTAATCAGGGGGTTGTGCTCCAAACAACAAGCCCTCCCCCTTTACAGGCTCAAGCAATCATGCAATACAGTGTCCATAATCAATTAATATAACATTAACAACCACTGTGTATAATAACGTGAGGCATACCATGTGTTCAAGTGAAGGCTCCTATCCTGCAGTGGGCCCGTGGCAGTCGGCGTCTTCCGCATGCAACTGCGATTGCGCGAGTATCCGAACGAGATTCACATAGATCACGTGTCCGACGCAGCGGTCACATGATCGGTAACTCACTAACTGACCACATGACGAATTACGTAGTTGGGCGTCCGGTCAGTGTCATGGCAACCACAGGTCCTGCATAAATAATTCTTCGCACTGCATGGACCTCTTGAGCTAGTGATAAATTCGGCGCGCATATTTGAATGTTCAAGTGCCGATCCCCACGGGCACAGTGCTGGACTGAAAAGATAAATTAACTAGAATGTCAATTCATTCAACAGCGACGCAGGGACCATTCTCTGCAGGGTATCAGAAATAACATGAAATAACAAATGTCTTATTGACATTATGGTTAAGTTTCCTACTGGATATCTGCATAGCAGAAGGGTATAGCACCATTAGTTAATCTCGAAAAACCCTTTATATATCATAGGGGCTGCACCAAAAATGCAGATGTAAAGATCTCCAGAGGGATTACTCCAAGATGGCACATGGGGTGGGATCCTATATATACCGACATTAGGTATCCAATCACCTACTCCCCAAAGGGATATACCTAAGGTATGTATCGGTGTAGCACACCTGAAAATAATAAATTGGGACTGGGAATACTAGGGCCACATCCATCGCCACCCTCAGTCAAAAGGAGGCAACAGATGTCAGCCCTTGCCTGGTCTGGGCCCAACTACAGAGTAGATGACCCCTACCCTGCTTATCCCCTTTGTCTCCTATGAGTATAGAGAAGTTTTATCATACTTTGTATGAATAACATCCTATGCCATTAACCTTCAATATAGTCCGCATATATTGCGCAGCTCCCCAGATAAAGGGTCAGGAATTGGCAAATCTGCCCATTATAAATGTGGCCCACATCCGCAACATATATCCAGTGTAGGGAATCCAAACCTGACATACAATCAGTATGATGACATAATAGTCCTGCTAGTCGGCTCCTGGGTCGCTGATGTTGAAGACTGTAGTCCATCCTTCACCGTGACCTTCTTCAATTTATCTATGGTATTTGGGGGGTCCCTGAGGCCGGGTACCTGACGCCACGAGCACCGCCACAAGCCTTTGAATGGTTTCAAGTAAGTGGTGCTGTCCTACTATATATTTTCTTGTTCTTCGTGGACGTAAAGGCTAAACATATGCCATGCAGTTTCATGCTGCCATTAGAGTGCCTATTCATGCCAGACAGAGGCTATAAGGACACTCTTTTGACCTCTATTCGGTGAACGGGGATGTAGAGATATGTTTGACGGATGTGCCAGGAGCTTTCCCCAGAGCCTATAGACTGAACACAAAAGGTAAACACCACGAGCTTTAACTCATCAGGAGATTTTTATATTACAGTTTTTACACAAAGGATTGAAAATATATGAGTACCCATATACAAAAAAATGGTTTATAATAGCTTTGTAGATGACTTATCTCCAAGTCCTTGTTTTTAATGTATAAATAGCTAGCCACCACAAAAACTATTCCAATGCCAAACATGCAGAAAAAATGTAAAGAAAAGCATTTTTACCAAGGTGGCCAAACATGCAACTGAGTTACTCTGTATGCCAGACTTCATACTGTTGACATGCCACCTACATTAATAAAAAGAAACCTGAGGAACATAGGGGCAACCCTCAATTTCTCTCTAGTTATAGCAATAACTAAATAAGTGATGTTACATTTTATTAACTATGCTATGGTTCGTAAGGCATTAAAGGGGTTATCCAAGACTATAAAATGCCCCCCATATGCCGGGCCCCTCACATGGATTCTACTTACCTGGCTCCCCGCTCCGCTCCTGGTCCCTGCATCGGCGCTGCTGCTTCTCCCCGTGCGCGGATGGAAACATCTGGCATCAGGGGGAGGAGCCAATGGCAGGCGGAGATGGGGGGAGCCTCCCCGCTAGGATGTATTCTACTTCCTGTTCTAACAAATTAAAGTGTAAGTATCGTTTTGGTTTATATTTAATACAGCGTAAGACAGGGAAATGTGTTTTGTTTTTTTTAAATAGAAAACAGGGTGTAAAGTGTCTCCTTACCAAAACTCTAACTGAGCATTGCTAAGAAGAGTCTGTCTTCAGCATTCTACTAAGTTCTGAAGAAGACTATGCTTCCAGCCTGCCTCTTAGCTTAAGTAATTCTCTGCCTATCTTCCTAGTGTGTCCCTCAGCACTGGGGAAATAGGGAGAGGAGAAGAGCGGAGGAACCTATTATCATTCAATATACAGTCCCTAATAGCAACCGTAAGCTGACAATGGATTACCTAGCTATATAGGAGGACTTATCATTTGACTACTGCAGAAGGACAATATTTCATATTTAATTCAATGGCACAGTAATGCCGAAATGAAAAAGAAAAACCGTCAAAAATGTTTTCTATGAATGTGGAGTTTAAAAAATACCCCTTTCTGAGTAAGGCCATATCTTGTCTGGCTCTGCTTTAATTCCTGACATGTAGACCTCTACGTGACGTGAACACATAATATATTAATAATGGAAACCTGCAGTAATCTTACACTGGCAGTCTTTCAGCAGCAACACAGCATGCCCTGAGTGCAAATTAAATGAAACAATCAATGGAAAAATCTAAGTGCAAGTACAAGATAAAGTGAAATGAAGTGCTTCTTCCAGAAACATATTCTTCAACAAAGCAGGACAGGGAAGAGTAAAGGTATTTGGTTAAAAAAGGCAAGGGGCGTCATTTATCAAGGGCAGCATTTCAGGAGCAGGCCTCATCATATATAAGTGCAACCTTCTGCAGTCAATGCGCCTAGACATGCTCGTAGCTGATGGAGATTTCAGGCATCATTTAGGCCAGGAAACAGATGAAAATGTTGGTAAATTTGACAGGGCTGATGGCCCCGCCCACACCACACCCTTATTTGGGGGAAAGTGGCAGGGGCAGTAAAAAAAAAAGCCACTTGCACCCAAAATTTAGGTGCAAGGAGTTTAAAAAGGTGCAAACCAGTGGGTTGTCACTTTATTTTTTTTTACTAACAGAAATCTAGCATGAAGGCAGTGTAAACGATCAGCTATATGTTGGGTCTGTAGTCTAACAGTCCACTAGAAGTCCGGCAGTGGACTAATTGCTCTTTTATACAAGCTGACTGACAAGTGGCCATCGGGAATTAACTGTTGTCCATCATTAAGAGGAGGGAAGAGATCCATTTACATGCAGCAGTCATCCCTCTCTGCGGAGACAAGTCATCAGTCATCCCAGTACAGTACAGACTCATTCTTCCCTCATACTTAGCAGCTGATGACTCCTGGCCTCCTGGATTTTTACTTCCACTCCTACACCCCTTTTTAAAGGACTTACCCACCTTTTGAACACAAGAACACAATGAAAGGGGCTCTCTGGTTTAAAGAACCCTTTTCTAAATAAAAAGATCTATTTAGTAATTATAATTACCTGATCCCCACCACTGGATTCCAATTTAATTGCTGCCCCGCCTGGGTCTCCCTGGGTCAACATCAATGTGCAGTGAATGACTGGCTGTAGAGGTGATGTGCCACCCATGCGTCATGTCACTGGGTCACATGACATATGGGTGACATGTCACCACTGCAGTCAGTCATTGGAGCTGGAACTATGCGGCAGGGATTAGGAAAGTATGATTGCCGCTGCAGGTCTGGCCATGCTGGGGGATCTATAGAAAAGTAGACCCTATACAATTTTAATCTTGATAGTTTTTTGATAAACAAGCTAAAATAATATGATTTTTGTTTTTATATACGGTAACTGTATGAACAGTAATGCTTTACCCTTTTTTTGTCATTTTACTATGTTTTCAAGTCCAAACGGAACCTGACAGTTATGTGACTGGGGTCCACTGGTTCATCCAAGTGGTGTTGCGACTCCTCCTTTCTTACTCCTCTCACTACATGCTGCAAGTACAAACACAGCAGTGGGAAGTTAAAGGGTGGGTGTACCCATCAGCTCAGTTAACCCCTTAGATGCAGCAGCCAATACTCGTTCTCAGCAGCTAAGTATTCTTAACTTAATTGTTTGCTTGATCAAAGGATCACCACAAGTGGACATAAAATAAATAATATATATATATATATATATATATTACAAATTATAAAATAAAAAAAAACTGAGTATGATACTGTCACAATTATAACAACTCCTAGAAAGAAAAATAATAAATTATTTAAACCACATGTCATATAGAGTGAAAAAAGCAAGTAACAATGGTAGAACTGCTGTTCCTCATTCCTTGTCCATAAATTTTTTTAACAAATCAAAAGACAAACGGAATTGTACTCCAAAATTGTGCCAAAATAAATTTACTCGTACAAAAATAAAAAATAAAAAGCCCCTATGTCTACAGTACATTAAGAAACATTAAAAAGTTGGATCTCGGAAACAGGCACCTCATTTTTTTCCCCATAAAACATGCTTTTAATCAGCAAAAGACTTCTAAAATATATAGATATATAGATATATATACAGTACAGACCAAAAGTTTGGACACACCTTCTCATTCAAAGAGTTTTCTTTATTTCCATGACTATGAAAATTGTAGATTCACACTGAAGGCATCAAAACTATGAATTAACACATGTGGAATTATATACATAACAACCCCATTTATAAGGCAAGAAATCCCACTTATTAAATCTGACAGGGCACACCTGTGAAGTGAAAACCATTTCAGGTGACTACCTCTTGAAGCTCATCAAGAGAATGCCAAGAGTGTGCAAAGCAGTAATCAAAGCAAAAGGTGGCTACTTTGAAGAACCTAGAATATGACATATTTTCAGTTGTTTCACACTTTTTTGTTATGTATATAATTCCACGTGTTAATTCATAGTTTTGATGCCTTCAGTGTGAATCTACAATTTTCATAGTCATGAAAATAAAGAAATCTCTTTGAATGAGAAGGTGTGTCCAAACTTTTGGTCTGTACTGTATATATATTTGTTTCACCATGACCATGACTCCTAAAATAAGGTTAAGGGTATGTTCACACTAGCGTTATGGAGTCCGTTATTGCTTTCCGTTATAACAAGGTTATAACGGAATATAACGGAATCCATAGGATGGAATCCAAAACGGAAGCCTTTAACCACTTCAGCCCCGCTAGGTGAAACCCCCTTCATGACCAGAGCACTTTTTACACTTCGGCACTACACTCCTTTCACCGTTTATCGCTCGGTCATGCAACTTACCACCCAAATGAATTTTACCTCCTTTTCTTCTCACTAATGGAGCTTTCATTTGGTGGTATTTCATTGCTGCTGACATTTTTACTTTTTTTGTTATTAATCAAAATGTAACGATTTTTTTGCAAAAAAATGAAATTTTTCACTTTCAGCTGTAAAATTTTGCAAAAAAAACGACATCCATATATAAATTTTTCGCCAAATTTATTGTTCTACATGTCTCTGATAAAAAAAAAATGTTTGGGCAAAAAATAAATGGTTTGGGTAAAAGTTATAGCATTTACAAACTATGGTACAAAAATGTGAATTTCCACTTTTTGAAGCAGCTCTGACTTTCTGAGCACCTGTCATGATTCCTGAGGTTCTACAATGCCCAAACAGTAGAAAACCCCCACAAATGACCCCATTTCGGAAAGTAGACACCCTAAGGTATTCGCTGATGGGCATAGTGAGTTCATAGAACTTTTTATTTTTTGTCACAAGTTAGCGGAAAATGATGATGATTTATTTATTTTTTTTTCTTACAAAGTCTCATATTCCACTAACTTGCGACAAAAAATAAAAAATTCTAGGAACTCGCCATGCCCCTTACGGAATACCTTGGGGTGTCTTCTTTCCAAAATGGGGTCACTTGTGGCGTAGTTATACTGCCCTGGCAATTTAGGGGCCCAAATGTGTGAGAAGAACTTTGCAATCAAAATGTGTAAAAAATGACCGGTGAAATCCAAAAGGTGCACTTTGGAATATGTGCCCCTTTGCCCACCTTGGCAGCAAAAAAGTGTCACACATCTGGTATCGCCGTACTCAGGAGAAGTTGGGGAATGTGTTTTGGGGTGTCATTTTACATATACCCATGCTGGGTGAGAAAAATATCTTGGTCAAATGCCAACTTTGTATAAAAAAATGGGAAAAGTTGTCTTTTGCCAAGATATTTCTCTCATCCAGCATGGGTATATGTAAAATGACACCCCAAAACACATTCCCCAACTTCTCCTGAGTACGGCGATACCAGATGTGTCACACTTTTTTGCTGCCAAGGTGGGCAAAGGGGCACATATTCCAAAGTGCACCTTTCAGATTTTGCAGGCCATTTTTTACACATTTTGATTGCAAGGTACTTCTCACACATTTGGGCCCCTAAATTGCCAGGGCAGTATAACTACGCCACAAGTGACCCCATTTTGGAAAGAAGACACCCCAAGGTATTCCGTGAGGGGCATGGCGAGTTCCTAGAATTTTTTATTTTTTGTCACAAGTTAGCGGAAAATGATGATTTTTTTTTCTCTCTTTTTTTCCTTACAAAGTCTCATATTCCACTAACTTGCGACAAAAAAAAAATAATTCTAGGAACTCGCCATGCCCCTCACGGAATACCTTGGGGTGTCTTCTTTCCAAAATGGGGTCACTTGTGGCGTAGTTATACTGCCCTGGCAATTTAGGGGCCCAAATGTGTGAGAAGTACCTTGCAATCAAAATGTGTAAAAAATGGCCTGCAAAATCTGAAAGGTGCACTTTGGAATATGTGCCCCTTTGCCCACCTTGGCAGCAAAAAAGTGTGACACATCTGGTATCGCCGTACTCAGGAGAAGTTGGGGAATGTGTTTTGGGGTGCCATTTTACATATAACCATGCTGGGTGAGAGAAATATCTTGGCAAAAGACAACTTTTCCCATTTTTTTATACAAAGTTGGCATTTGACCAAGATATTTTTCTCACCCAGCATGGGTATATGTAAAATGACACCGCAAAACACATTCCCCAACTTCTCCTGAGTACGGCGATACCAGATGTGTGACACTTTTTTGCAGCCTAGATGCGCAAAGGGGCCCAAATTCCTTTTAGGAGGGCATTTTTAGACATTTGGATCCCAGACTTCTTCTCACACTTTCGGGCCCCTAAAAAGCCAGGGCAGTATAAATACCCCACATGTGACCCCACTTTGGAAAGAAGACACCCCAAGGTATTCAATGAGGGGCCTGGCGAGTTCCTAGAAATTTTTTATTTTTTGCATAAGTTAGCGGAAATTGATTTTTTTGGTTTTTTTCTCACAAAGTCTCACTTTCCGCTAACTTAGGACAAAAATTTCAATCTTTCATGGACTCAATATGCCCCTCAGCGAATACCTTGGGGTGTCTTCTTTCCGAAATGGGGTCACATGTGGGGTAGCCCTTTTTAGGGGCCCTAAAGCGTGAGAAGAAGTCTGGAATATAAATGTCTAAAAATGTTTACGCATTTGGATTCCGTGAGGGGTATGGTGCGTCCATGTGAGATTTTATTTTTTGACACAAGTTAGTAGAATATGAGACTTAGTAATAAAAAACAAAAACAAAAACAAACAAAAAATTTCCGCTAACTTGTGCCAAAAAAAATGTCTGAATGGAGCCTTACGGGGGGGGGGGGGGGGGTGATCAATGACAGGGGGGGTGATCAATGACAGGGGGGGTGATCAATGACAGGGGGGGGATCAATGACAGGGGGGTGATCAATGACAGGGGGGTAATCACCCATATAGACTCCCGGATCACCCCCCTGTCACTGATCACCCCCCCTGTAAGGCTCCATTCAGACATCCGCATGATTTTTTTACGGATCCATGGATACATGGATCGGATCCACAAAACACATGCGGACGTCTGAATGGAGCCTTACAGGGGGGTTATCAATGACAGGGGGTGATCAGGGTGATCACCCCCCTGTCACTGATCACCCCCCCTGTAAGGCTCCATTCAGACATCCGCATGATTTTTTACGGATCCATGGATACATGGATCGGATCCACAAAACACATGCGGACGTCTGAATGGAGCCTTACAGGGGGGTTATCAATGACAGGGGGTGATCAGGGTGATCATGGTGATCACCCCCCTGTCACTGATCACCCCCCCTGTAAGGATCCATTCAGACATCAGCATGATTTTTTACGGATCCATGGATACATGGATCGGATCCACAAAACACATGCGGACGTCTGAATGGAGCCTTACAGGGGGGTTATCAATGACAGGGGGTGATCAGGGTGATCACCCCCCTGTCACTGATCACCCCCCCTGTAAGGATCCATTCAGACATCCGCATGATTTTTTACGGATCCATGGATACATGGATCGGATCCACAAAACACATGCGGACGTCTGAATGGAGCCTTACAGGGGGGTTATCAATGACAGGGGGTGATCAATGACAGGGGGTGATCAGGGAGTGTATATGGGTGATCACCCGCCTGTCATTGATCACCCCCCTGTAAGGCTCCATTTAGACGTCCGTATGCGTTTTGCGGATCCGATCCATGTATCCGTGGATCCGTAAAAATCATACGGACGTCTGAACGGAGCCTGACAGGGGGGTGATCAATGACAGGGCGGTGATCAATGACAGGGGGGTGATCAGGGAGTTTATATGGGGTGATCATGGGTGATCAGGGGTTTATAAGGGGTTAATAAGTGACGGGGGGGGGTGTAGTGTAGTGTAGTGTAGTGTGGTGTTTGGTGCGACTGTACTGACCTACCTGAGTCCTCTGGTGGTCGATCCTAACAAAAGGGACCACCAGAGGACCAGGTAGGAGGTATATTAGACGCTGTTATGAAAACAGCGTCTAATATACCTGTTAGGGGGTAAAAAATTCGGATCTCCAGCCTGCCAGCGAGCGATCGCCGCTGGCAGGCTGGAGATCCACTCGCTTACCTTCCGTTCCTGTGAGCGCGCGCGCCTGTGTGCGCGCGTTCACAGGAAATCTCGCGTCTCGCGAGATGACGAATATATGCGTGACTGTGCGCAGGGCTGCCACCTCCGGACCGCACATCTGCGTTAGTGATCAAAAAAATTTTTTTTTTTTGTCACTGCGGTGGGGCGGGTGTGGGCGAACACACGTGTGGGCGACCGATCAGGCCTGATCGGGCAAACACTGCGTTTTGGGTGGAGGGCGAACTAAAGTGACACTAGTACTATTATAGATCTGACCGTGATCAGTTTTGATCACTTCCAGATACTATAAAAGTACAAATGCTGATTAGCGATACGCTAATCAGCGAATAACGGACTGCGGTGCGGTGGGCTGGGCGCTAACTGATCGCTAACTACCTAACCAAGGGACCTAAACTATACCTAAAACCTAACGGTCAATAACAGTGAAAAAAAAAAGTGACAGTTTGCACTGATCACTTTTTTCTTTTCACTTGTGATTGACAGGGGTGATCAAAGGGGTGATCAAAGGGTTAATTGGGGTTCAGGGGGGGTGATCAGGGGCTATAGTGTAGTGTTTGGTGTACTCACTGTGAAGCCTGCTCCTCTGCTGGATCCAACCGACGAAAAGAACCAGCAGAGGAGCAGGCAGCCATATAACAGATCATATTTACTAATATGATCTGCTATCTGGCACTTTGATTGGCTTTTTTAAAAATCAGCAACCTGCCAGCCACGATCATTGGCTGGCAGGTTGCTGACGAAATACCTCTGTGCGAAATGCCGGCGCGAACTGCGCATGCGCGCGCGCATAGTCGCGTCATCTCGCGTCTCGCGAGATGACGCGTATATGCGTGACTGTGCGCAGCGCTGCCACCTCCGGAACGCACATGTGCGTTAGGCGGTCCGGAGGTGGTTAAGAGGCATTCCGTTTTGCAACGTCCTAATAGAAGTCTATGGGAAAACATAACAGATCCGTCTGGGTCCCGTTATGCAAGACGGAAAACAAAGTCCTGTTGACAGGACTTTGTTTTCCGTCTTGCATAATGGGAATCAGACGGATTTGTTTTGATTCCCATAGGCTTCTATTAGGACGGAGAGCAAACGGAATGCCTCTTAAAGACTTCCGTTTTGCATTCCATCATAATGCAAATCTATGGGCAGCAAAACGGATCCGCCCTTCCGTCTTATGGATTCCGTTATGTTCCGTTATAACCCTGTTATAACAGAAAGCCATAACGGACTCCATAACGCTAGTGTGAACCCACCCTAACATATTATTTTATTAGTGCACACATTTCATTAAAAAAAAAAAAAAAATCAATGGAGAGATACCATCCCCTATTGAAGAAAAAATATGAAATAAAATCTCATTATTACATTACATGCACCTAAAACTGGTGCAATAAAAAGAACAACTTGTCCGACAAAAAACAATCCTTCATACTGGTTTGAAGAAAAAATTGACACATTCCTTAAAGTGAATCTAAAGTTGTTTTCCAAGATTTTAATATTGATGATCTCAGGATAGGTCATCTACATCAGATCGATGGGGGACCAACTCCCAACACCCCCCGCTTACCATCTGTTTGAAGAGACTGTGTAGATCTGGCGAGCGCTGCAGTCTCTTCCAAGACCAGTGATATCACGTTCATTGGTCACATGGTTTGGCGCAGCTCAGTCCCGTTCAAGTCAATGGGGCTGAGCAGCAATACCAAGCATAGCCATTATCAAATGGACAGTGCCATGCTTGGTAAGCTGTGGGGGAAGGGGGAGCAGGAGCAATGCGGCCTCCTCGAACAGCTGATCGGCGGGAGTCCTTGGTGCCGAAACACTGCTACTCTGATATTGATTACCTATCCTGAGGATAGGTTATCAATATTAAAATCCTAGAAAAACCCTTTAACCTGTGCTATATGCTTCATGAAAATAATACAGTGCAATGATATTTGTCCAGCATGAATGGGAATCTGAACGGAATTCCAGCAGGGCCCAGCAGTGACGGAGCCAGCAGGCTGTTCCAGGCCAGAACAGCCTGCTGTATCTGCTTAAGGCTACTTTAACACTAGCGTTTTGGCTTTCCGTTTGTGAGATGAGTTCAGGGCTCTCCCAATCGGTCCAAAACAGATCAGTTTTGCCCTAATGCATTCTGAATGTAAAAAGAGGAGCAGTGTTGTACTGTCCGCTTGACGAAACGGAGCCAAACGGTTTTCACGGACACAATCTGGCACAATAGAAAACTGATCCGTCCCCCATTGACTTTCAATGGTGTTAAAGACAGATCCGTCATGGCTATAGAAGACCTAATACAACAGTATCTGTTCGTGACATATGCATGCGGATGTATTATGGTAATGGAAGCGTTTTTGTAGAACCATGACAGATCCGTAAAAAAACGCTAGTGTGAAAGTAGCCAAACACACCATGTGAAAAAAGCTTTAGTTTAAAATTCCAGTTTACAGTTCACCTATCCACTGACCTAGACGCTGTGTACACGGTAAAATCAGGCAGCAGCGAGCTACAGTCAGGTCCATAAAAATTGGGACATCAACAGAATTCTAACATTTATGGCTCTATACACCACCACAATGGATTAGAAATAAAACAAACAAGATGTGCTTTAACTGCAGACTGTCAGCTTTAATTTGAGGGAATTTACATCAAAATCAGGTGAAAGGTGTAGGAATTACAACAGTGTGCATATGTGCCTCCCTCTTGTTAAGGGACTAAAAGTGATGGGACATAATAATGATCATAAATCAAACTTTCACTTTTTAAATACTTGGTTGCAAATCCTTTGCAGTCAATTACAGCCTGAAGTCTGGAACGCATAGACATCACCAGACGCTGGGTTTCATCCCTGGTGATGCTCTGCCAGGACTCTACTGCAACTGTCTTCAGTTCCTGCTTGTTCTTGGGGCATTTTGCCTTCAGTTTTGTCTTCAGCTAGTGAAATGCATGCTCAATCGGATTCAGGTCTGGTGATTGATTTGGCCATTGCATAACATTCCACTTCTTTCCCTTAAAAAACTCTTTGGTTGCTTTTGCAGTATGCTTTGGGTCATTGTCCATCTGCACTGTGAAGCACTGTCCAATGAGTTCTGAAGCATTTGGCTGAATATGAGCAGATAATATTGCCGAAACACTTCAGAATTCATCCTGCTGCTTTTGTCAGCAGTCACATCATCAATAAATACAAGAGAACCAATTCCATTGGCAGCAATACATGCCCACGCCATGACACTACCACCACCATGCTTCACTGATGAGGTGGTATGCTTAGGATCATGATCAGTTCCTTTTCTTCTCCATACTCTTCTCTTCCCATCACTCTAGTACAAGTTGATCTTGGTCTCATCTGTCCATAGGATGTTGTTCCAGAACTGTGAAGGCTTTTTTAGATGTCGTTTGGAAAACTCTAGACTGGCCTTCCTGTTTTTGAGGCTCACCAATGGTTTACATCTTGTGGTGAACCCTCTGTATTTACTCTGGTGAAGTCTTCTCTTGATTGTTGACTTTGACACACATACACCTACCTCCTAAAGAGTGTTCTTGATCTGGCCAACTGTTGTGAAGGGTGTTTTCTTCACCAGGGAAAGAATTCTTCGGTCATCCACCACAGTTGTTTTCCGTAGTCTTCCAGGTCTTTTGGTGTTGCTGAGCTGACTGGTGCATTTCTTCTTTTTAAGAATGTTCCAAACAGTTGTTTTGGCCACACCTAATGTTTTTGCCATCTCTCTGATGGGTTTGTTTTGTTTTTTCAGCCTAATAATGGCTTGCTTCACTGATAGTGACAGATCTTTGGATTTCATCTTGAGAGTTGACAGCAACAGATTCCAAATACAAATAGCACACTTGAAATTAACTTTGGACCTTTTATCTGCTCATTGAGATTGGGACAATGAGGGAATAACACACACCTAGCCATGGAACAGCTGAGAAGCCAATTGTCCCATGACTTTTAGTCCCTTAAGAAGTGGGAGGAACATATGCAAACTGTTGTAATTCCTACACTGTTCACCTGATTTGGATGTAAATACCCTCAAATTAAAGCTGACAGTCTGCAGTTAAAGTACATCTGGTTCATTTAATTTCAAATCCATTGTGGTGGCGTATAGAGCCAAAAATATTAGAATTGTGTCAATGACCCAATATTTATGGACCCGACTGTATATACTGTATAAACTCCATGACAGGCATGCATCTATAAGTCATGCACGGCACGCTTACGCTTACCTAACACCTCTCTAACATGAATTATTTTTACCTTCTCAACTTTACCTCGTGCTTTAACACATACATACAAAAATACCCGAGACACATTTTTCTTAATTCCAGTGCACATCAGACACTTTATTACCAGAGTGTATTATCATTATCATATGTAGCAGGATACTTAGCAATCATACTTGTGCTCTTTAGTAACTTTCCATGTGAAGATTTATAAATCACCACACTGAAAATTGGACTAGAAGATTGGACTGGAATTCAAATCTGATCTCCTAACTGTGTTTCTATCATTAATAATCAAGAAAACAACTACCTGTATCTAGGTCTAATTAATAAAAATCAGGACAATGTGTCAGCACTCACCAACAATCAACTAATGTTAACATCCTATACACTGTCCTATTAAGGCCTCTTGCACACGACCGTATGCCCTCCGAGACGAGCGGGATCGTGCGCACGGGAGTACACAGCATCATAGGTTACAATGATGCTGTGCACGTCAGGCCGCCGACGCGACCATTGTTTTGCACTCATATGATCATATGAGTGTGGGACAATAGCACTGCAATAGCACTCGGAGGGCATACGGTCGTGTGCAAGAGGCCTAAGGCCCTTTTCACACGGGTGAGTATTCCCCGCGGATGCGATGCGTGAGTTGAATGCATTACACCCGCACTGAATCCCGACCCATTCATTTCTATGGGGCTGTTCACATGAGCTGTGAGTTTCAAGCATCACTTGTGCGTTGCGCGAAAATCGCAGCATGCTCTATTTTGTGTGTTTTTCACGCAACGCAGGCCCCATAGAAATGAATGAGGTTGAGTGAAAATCACAAGCATCCGCAAGCAAGTGCGGATGCGGTGCGATTTTCACGCACGGTTGCTAGGAGACAATCGGGATGGGGACCCGATCTTTATTATTTTCCCTTATAACATGGTTATAAGGGAAAATAATAGCATTCTGAATACAGAATGCATAGTACAATAGCGCTGAAGGGGCTAAAAAACAAAAAATTAACTCACCTTAATTCACTTGCTCGCGCAGCCCGGCATCTCTTCTGTCTGTCTTCTGTGCTGTGTGCAGGAACAGGACCTGTCGTGACGTCACTCCGGTCATCACATGATCTTTTACCATGGTGATGAATCATGTGATGACCGGAGTGACGTCACCACAGGTCCTGTTCCTGCACACAGCACAGAAGACAGACAGAAGAGATGCCGGGCTGCGCGAGCAAGTGAATTAAGGAGAGTTAAATTTTTTATTTTTAACCCCTTCAGCGCTATTGTACTATGCATTCTGTATAACCATGTTATAAGGGAAAATAATACAATCTACAGAACACCGATCCCAAGCCCGAACTTCTGTGAAGAAGTTCGGGTTTGGGTACCAAACATGCCGATTTTTCTCACGCGAGTGCAAAACGCGTTACAATGTTTTGCACTCGCGCTGAAAAATTGCGCATGTTCCCGCAACGCACCCGCACCTTTTCCCGCAACGCCCGTCTGAAAGAGGCCTAACTCTCACTATCATTAATAAGTGGCCACACACCCTAGATAGCCAAACACAACAAAAAAGAATGAGGGCAAAACTGAACGATCAAGAAAGATTGTCATCTGCAACTGTATCTGTGCACTTACAAGAATGCTTCGGAGAGATATGTTATAGAAATTTGAGTTTAAAAGAAGTTTTTTGCAGATATATGAAAAAAAAAATTCAAGGACTTTGAGAATATTCTGAGACGTATATACTGATGATCTATCCTCTGGATAGGTCATTAGTATCTGATCAGTAGGGGTCTGACACCCGGGATCCCCGCCAATCATATTTTTGAGAAGGCTCCGAAACTCGCAGTAGCGACACAGTCTTTACTCAGCTTTCCGCGTAGGGTCTCGGTCTTAATTTTATATGACTACTGGTCTCTTAGTTCTGTTTTGGTGGCTGTTAGGAATTAACCCTAGTGTCACCCCGGATGCCAACTGGTATTGGGGCAAGGGTTCCCAAGATTTAATACAGCCGTTTGTGTGCAGGTTTAGGAGAGTATCCTGTCCTGTATGTGTCTAGGTCCACATCCTATCTGGTAGCTTGCCAATTATTGTCATTTCAGAGAGTGGCAGTATGATGCCTGAATCTGAGATGCTGTAATTACATCTGAATACATAGATGTAATTCTAGAAACCCATTGATTACATTTTATCCATACTGTGGTCTCCCCCCTGAAGGCCAGTGTTTCGGTCTTTTTCATATATATTTTTTTGTATGCTTATGGGCTTTTACTGTATACCAATAAAGTTTAAACATTTCATGGGTCATTTATAAAGCAAAGTATGCAAGGTTTTTTATCATGTTTTACACCTGTTTTTGGTGTTATGTAGAGGATTGCGCCAGTGGACATGAAAAAAGACTGGTATCTAAATCGCCGGTCTTAGCAAATGTTCCCTTTTATTTTTACTCACATCCACATTTCAGTAAATTGTATTCTTATCTACAATGGATTCATTCTCATGAGATCAGTGAATTTTTATCCTCAGGATAGGTCGTTAATATCTGATCGGAAAGGCTTGACTCCCAGCACCTCCGGGGAACGCTGTTAGAATGGGCTATAAGACTCAGACAGTGCCATACATTGTATAGCAGCAGTTCTTGGTATTTCAGCTCAATCCCATTGAACTGCACAAGTCATGTGACAAATGGATGTGACGTCACAGGCCAAGAAAGAAGCTGCACTCCAATGCCGTGGCCGTTTCCAACAGCTGACTGGCAGGGATGCCAGCAGTCAGTCTCACACTGATAAAAATTGATGACCTATCCTTTGGGTAGCTCATCAATATCTGAAGTCCTGCAAAACCCGTCTAAATTTGTACATTTACCAATCATTGTGATTATGGCAGAATACATATTCAAGCTACAAGGCATGTATTGTATATGCACCAAAGGATGCTCTCAATCCAGCTTTGACGACATTGTACATAAGCATCTTGTCCTAAAAGGACATGTCATTCTAGTTTCACACTACCGAATCGCTATCTAGCCCCTTTTACTATAATGAGGAACGGCAGAGAACCAGCCACAACCCGGCAAATATGCAGAGAATCGGCCAGACAAAAACCACTGCGGGTGTCAGGTAGGATCCAGACATCTCCGGCAGGCTGCTCTCTGCCAGAACAGCCTGCAGGAGATGTCCAACGTTAGTGTGAAACAATCCTCACTCCTTACATAACAATCCAATATATGACTCATGTGCTTGTCTAGCACCTGCACAGCACAATTAAATCATGTGCGCCCATCTTTGGTCTAGCTGTCCCTTCCACTTCTTGTCTCAATGGGCTGTCTGTCTGCAGCTTGAGGGACACTGAAGATGGTTTTATGCTTGTGTTGGTGGTGTCTGCAGAGAATGCACGTTACGATGCAGTCCTTGTCCTTGAACCTTTATTCCCCTATTACACAGACACTATGCACTCTTCACGTTAAACGGCTGGGAGCACCTGCACTCGGAGTGAGGACAAGAAGGAGTGCATCAAGAGTGCACGCTTTCTGCACATGCTGCCCACACAAGAAACCCATCTTCAGCGGCCCCCAAGCTCAAGACAAACAGCCCATTGAGACAAAGACTACATGGGGATTTCGAGGGGACAGCTAGATCAGAGAAAGGTGAGTTTTGGCAAATAACTGAGCTTGAAAATGATCAAAAAGGGAAATAAAATATAGTACTGTATTAGTGGGAATAAAAAGCTCAGTTACTCTTATACCTTTTTATCTTTATCTCATGCCCACGACAGTACAATGTGGATCCTTCCATTAGTATGTATTACTGACCAGGGTAAGAATTCTAATAATTGCAATTCAATAAACTGACGGATGGATTGACTAATTAACACAATCTAGAAAGTACTGAAGAGAAAGTGCTCACTACTCAACTGAGAACCCTAAAATCATAGCGAAGAGGAGTCCCTTGGGTGAAAATACTGTATATATCAGAGGAGTAATGTCCTGTCTGCAGCACAGCCACCTTATTAGTGTAAAACAAGCAAATTACAGGGCACCGATGCCATACAGTATGTAATGTGCATACAAGCTGCTCATGGGATCTTCTTTTAGTGCTTGCATTTCAAATGAAAATACTACACAGACCTTGATACCATAAAGCAAGATGATGAAAGAATAACGAGAAATAGAAAACTGCCAATGGGTAAAATAGAAGCTATACTCTAGGAAGAAGAGATAGATACTCCCTATCAGAAAACCAGTTATGAGCAAACATAAAAGCCACATAACCCAGCATGCTCCATTATTCTATTACACTGAAAAGATATGGTAGAAACACAGCAGGCAGTATATAAGACACCAGAAAACTGATGCCTGTCTCTCCAGCTACAAGCATATTGCAGCTATAATTGCACATCTGCTATAAAGTTACACATTAAAAAACACATTTGACGCGGCTAATGATGCTACACATCTTATAACTAGGACAAATATCTTTATAAATTTGTTAAGCATTAATAAGGGACGGCAAATTCTAAGGGTACGGACACGTGCAGATTTTTTAATGCAGTTTTTTAAGCCAAAACTAAGGGTGGATTAAAAAAAAAGTAGGATCAGGGGCATCAATAAAAAAGGCTGGGGCCCATAGCTAATTTTTGAAAGGGGAACTTCCCCGCAACCTGCCCTCCCACAGTTACTCAAGACCGCTCAAGCTTCCCATAAAACCCACCCACTCAGTAGTTATGCCTTCTTACTGCCTACACAGTATTAATGCCCCCTTACTGCCACAACTCCTTATTGCACCCACATAGTAGAATGCCCCTTAGTGCCCCCACAGTAGATGCACCCCACTAGTACCCCTCCACAGAAGTAGTGCCCCCTTTATCCACCCTCATAGTAGTGCTCCCCCTTAATTCCCTGACACAGTAGTGCTACTAGGGATGTCACGATACCAAAATTTGGATTAGATTTCGATACCATAAAAAAGTATTGTGATACTCGATACCACGCAAAAAATAATGAACCATTAAAAAACCTGCATGCTTTCCGCATTTTATGGAATGTCCAGCCCATAATAAAACAATCCTATCCTATTTTTTTGGGGACAAGGTGACTAAAAAATGGGGAATCACACAGTTTTGATTTTTTTTTCTGTTACAACGTTCACCGCATAGGAAATATTTTTTAATAGTTTGCACTTTTTTGGGCGTTGTGATATGTAAATTTTTTATTGTTTATACATTTTATATGTAAAATTGGGAAAGGGGGGCAATTCAAACTTTTAGTACTTTGTGTTTTTTTTTTAACCTTTTATTTGCCTACTATTAGCCCCCTTAGGGGCTAGAACCCTTGTCAAATTGATCTATTAGGGTGAATAGGACTTCACACTGTCTCTGCTGCCCTGTGCACACAGCAGCAGGGAGATCACCATGGCAACCAAGGCTTCAGTAGCGTCCTGGCTGTCATGGTAACCAATTGGAGCCCCACAATTACACTAGTGGGAAGCGGCCACTGCCACCAATGAGGAGGGGAGGGAACCCTGTGGCCACTGCCACCAATGACTATAATACTGGGGGGGTTGGGGGAAGGGTGGCGCACTGTGCCACCAATGGTTATAATTTATAATACTGGGGTTGGGGGGGTGCACTGCGCCACCAATGATTATAATTAACCTATTAATTCAAGTGTAGGCTGCGAGTACCGGCGGTGGTATCACATACCCGGCACCCAGCCTCTATGACAGGGCGCTGCGATCCCAGTCAATTAATTGCCGAGGCTCTCAGGATCGCTGTGCCCTGTTATTGAGGCAGGATACCGGGTCTGTGATACCGCCGTCAGCACCCACTGCCTACACTTAAATTAATGTGTTAATTACATTCATTGGTGGCACAGTGGCCACAGTCCCTCCCCTCCTCCTCGGTACAATGATCTCAGTGGTGGCAGCGGCAGCAGCGTCACAGTGGGGAGGGAGGGACTCCCTCCTTCTCCACTGTGCTGCTGAAGAGAACATGGCGCGCACTGAGAGCAGTGTGTGCCATGTTCCCTAACTGATACAGCAGTGCAGCCTAGTATCGTTAAATAGTAAAACCCGGTATCGGATCGATCCCGGTCTAAAAGTATCGTTTGCGCATTACACTTACAAACATTCCACAAATCACATATACTAAAGTCCCGAATCTGGGTCTGAAAATAGCCCCGACAGTTAGGAATAAGAAAAACCACATCAAGTTGGTTGACATTCAAGGGTTTCCATAAATGCGGATGATGCTCAAATTGTAGGATTATGCCTTTTCCAAAGAAAATACAAAAAGCACAGTCCACACAAAATTCATTCCATATGGATATTAAAGTAGGCCCCTCTTGTGACTCCACGGATGTCATATATCTCTTACAGTGCCGTTGCCAGAAACAGTATGTGGGTAGAACTAAAAAGACTCTGAAAAAAAAAAGAGTAGCGGAGCATGTGGCCAATATCAAAAAATGTTATGAATTACATTTTAAAGATTTCATGGTTGCGATCCCTCCACCATCAAGTATATGGCAATTGAGAAAGTGAAGAGGTCTTGGAGGGGAGGGAATCACATCGCACATATGTCCAGATTGGAGTCTAAAAGAATATTTGATTTTGATACCCTGATCCCAAAAAGGCCTAAATGCCAAAATGGAATTATTTGGTTTCCTATAGCTTCTGGTGTGTTGGTCTATCTGAGAAGTGACATCGGCGTCAGGCTGTCTATCACCACGCCGATCTCCCCTCCCCGTTATACCACCACCCCGGTTTCCACATCCCAAGAAGAATTTCCCATTGACCAACATGTATCATTAGAAGATCCTGAAAAACATTATACTGAATATGTCATTAAAAACGCTCTTAGATAGGGCGAATTTCTTTTTTTGTGAAATTTACGATTAGAATACAGTAATCAAAGTCAGAGGAGACCTGACCACTTGTTTCTTAGTCTATGGAGAGTATATTGAAGCGATTTTTATTTAAAAAAACGCATCAAAGACGCATAGATACCGCAAGTGCGGTTTTTGCACTTTTTTTGAAATTTTTTGCTGTTTGTTATGTGTTTATTATTTATGGGGCGTTCTTTCCTCATTTGTAGATATATTTTTATAAAGCCTGTGTTTTGTATATGCATTTTAAAACTTTTGTCCCCCCTCTGCGTGGACTTTAGACAATCATATATTGGAAGCCAGGAGTAGAAATAATGGGGCCCTTAAAGTACATTAGCCCCTTTAATCCAATTATTTTACTGGCAAGATTTATTTTTATCCCGGAATCCATTTCCAGTTAGGATCCAATGTCCACTTATTGATGATCTGTCACTGTCCCAGCAACCATTGTTCCATAGCCTCTAGACTCTGGAAGTTGGCTAATACTCACTGTTCAACCACTGAGGAAGGGGAAGCTTTAACCCCGAAACGCGTCTGCTAATGAACAGTGAAAGATCTTAATAGAGCCGAACTCAGCTCCAATTCACACATCCACTTTGCGGACATTTATGCTATTCCAGGCTAACAACAGTGGATACAAGTGTTGAACTCTAACATCCGGTGTTTAGGACCCAGGCCATTTCCAGCTCCTGAGTCACGTGGGACGCCACGGGGAGAACTTTGGGCCACGTGGGACGCCGCGTAGGTACTTGCAGTACTGAGTAACAACAAGACTTCCCAGTCTCCCGGATGGCAGGAGAGGATTCTTTGGCGGATGAAACAATTTCCACCGAGGATTGGTAAGGTACTTTGCCATTACATTCCCTTGCAGCATATAAATACACAACGCAGAGGCCAGGGATCCAGATTGATTTGTCTAATAGGGACTGGCGTAACTGGCTATTATCCTTCTGGAGGATGCAACTTTATATATATATATATATATATATAAGCCAATAATGTTTAGTACAGACGGATTATATTTTTTCTAATGTAGGGACATATTCAATTGGACTGTCCTATCTAGTAATCCTGACATATATGTATATCCGCCATATATATTTTTTATACCCTAATCTATTTTAACTTTGTTTATTTGTTGTTATGTGTGGATAGAAGGTTTTTACCATATGTTTCTGTTGTCAGTGCTATAGTGTACATTTGTTATAGTGCATATATTGTCAGATATTGAGTGCCCCCCCACTCTTTTAAATTTCAAGACTTAAAATTATTCAGACCCCAAAACATACTCCTAAACGTGGGTCTTTGTGTACTGCCACAAACTACTGTATGTCCTTAAATTGGACGTCATGAGGATCCAATGCATAAGATGACCGGGGAGTCAGGGGCAGTCAGTTATGATTGCAGAAGTGCTCACCACTCCCTGGGCCTCCTGTACCAATGAAAGAAGTCATCATTTGTTGAGCGCTTCCAACAGTCTGAGGTCGGAAGCACTTGTTGTTACAGTCCACCTCTTTACCCAGCAGGAGAACATTAATTTTGCACAGCGCACTCACTACAGAGGCATAAAACTGTCAGAAATTATTTTTTTCTGGTTGCAAGATGGCGCCCAGGGTAGCTGCCTATTTGATCCAACCCTTATGCCTCATTCACATGTCAGTGTTTTGGTCAGTGATTTCCATCAGAGACTGAGCCAAAACCAGGTGCGCCTCTAAACATAGAACAGGTGCAGATCTTTCCCTTATAGCTTATGTCTGTGGAGGCTCCCCTCCTGATTTCGGCTCATCATCACTGATGGAAATCACTGACCAAAACACTGACATGTGAATGAGGCTTTACTCAGCACTGACAGAGTACAGCTAATTACTGAGGTCTACATGTGAGTTTTTTGGATTTTTTTTTTTTTTTGCCAAATGCAGCTTGGCATTTTTATGGCATGTATCCTATCTCTAGAGGACATAATAATTGTAAAAAAAAATGCATGTTCTAAATGTCATAAAATATAACACATTACCAAAATAGCTTGAAAAATGATCTAAAAGCCAGGAGATGATTATTATTATTATTTTTTTAACAAACATTTAAAATTCTGAAACAAATAGTGAGTCAAGGAGCTCTTGGCTGTGTGATAAATATGGTGTGTCATTTAGTTCAGTTTTATATATTCTGCCAATTATATGGGCTGCAGTAGCAAACACAGCTGCACTCAGTAGCCAGCACTGTCTAGGTACGTCCCATAGTTCTGCCGAGCGTGGGTCTTGGACACTCATTGATCACAGATGTATGGCTTATTTATTTTTATCCTGGAATCCATTTCCAGTTAGGATCCAATGTCCACTTATTGATGATCTCTCACTGTCCCAGCAACCATTGTTCCATAGCCCCATGACTCTGGAAGTTGGCTAATACTCACTGTTCAACCACTGAGGGCATGAAAACAGAAAATCCCTTTTAATCCCTCACAACCTCCGAAGGATTATTAGAGGAGCAACTTCTGATAGGAAAGTGGGCAATTTCAATGATAATGCTATTTTAGGCTAAGTTCACACATGATATTAGATTATGATCGTATAAAGCTATAAGTCTTGTGATTAAACACCTTTATCACTAAATAAAAAAGAAGATTTTCTGAAAAACAAGGTAAATAATAATAATAAACAAGTCAGTTCTTGCCAAATATCATTTTAATTTGAGCGATGCAAGTGTTGAGACCAACAGAAAGTACAAAGCACATTAGATGGAGGCAAGGCGGCACATGCACAGACAAGTAATGATCGTACAACAACACATAGTAGGTAATTTTCTAAAATGGGTATTTAGCAGAGAACATTCATTTCAATTCTTTACCCTCCATCTGTCTCCATAGCAGCAGATCAGAAATTCTGTGCAGAAATTAAATGTTCTATTGGGCATTGTACAGAATGATGGGGTTGGTAACATTCACATAAGAATTTAAATGTTAAATAGGTTTTCTGCGGAAGCATTCTTTTTTTTTTTTGTTAACAAAAGGAAATCTACCTATATGTCCCTTGCAGCTCCCCATTTATTTATAGGTATTCTGCTGCATATTTTTCAAAGGAAAACAAATGTGCTTCCATTCCCAAAAATGACACCTTTGGGGCATTTTATTATTATTATTATTACATTTTACTCATTTTGGGCTATAATATTTTTTCCAATTGGTCTTTATTAAAATGGTCAGCCGTTTCTGAGATACAAGAGTTAAAAATTAGTTTCTTTGTAAGATGTCACTGTGTTTTCTTTGAATCCCACATCTGTTGGCTCATGTTTAGCTTTTATCTCTGTTTTCTGACCTCATAAACACTCATTATTGCTCAATTCTTATCAAATTGAACTACAAGATAATTCCACAGTTTTGTTCCCTGTACTGCCTGCTTTTACCTCTGCTTAAAATCAGGTTTCTATGCATGGTCCGTCTATGTGTTGAAGGACGGAGGACGCAGAAGCACGCTGCCTGCAAGGTCAGATTACTGACAGCCAGGGACTGTAAGTAAATGATTAAAGCCAGGTCCTCACCAGCAGCTGATAACAGTGCCTGGGCTGTGTGCACTTCTCCCTGTCCCTGCGCTTGGCAGACGCTCCCTCACTCAGCAGAGCTGGAGAATGCAGAGTGGAAGCAGCGCAGAGCAGGGAAGGGAGATCTGCCATCTGCTCAGTGTATAAATGAAAGCAACATGTGGTAAGAGGACCCCTTTGTGCTGCAGGAGATTAACCCTTTAGGGGGAGGGCTCTGGTTACTGACACTTTTGGGGGGCTACTGTTACTGGCTAGTGAGGGCAGGCGGGATTAGCCTCAGGGTGAGGGCAGTGGCGGCCATCTTAACTGAATAGTGAAATTGCAGTTTTATGCAGACATAGAAACATAGAATGTGTCGGCAGATATGAACCATTTCGCCCATCTAGTCTGCCCAATATACTAAATACTATGGATAGCCCCTGGCCCTATCTTATATGAAGGATGGCCTTATGCCTATCCCATGCATGCTTAAACTCCTTCACTGTATTTGCAGCTACCACTTCTGCAGGAAGGCTATTCCATGCATCCACTACTCTCTCAGTAAAGTAATACTTTGCCCCTCTAATTTAAAACTATGTCCTCTTGTAGCAGTTTTTCTTCTTTTAAATATTCTCTCCTCTTTTACCTTGTTGATTCCCTTTATGTATTTAAAAGTTTCTATCATATCCCCTCTGTCTCGTCTTTCTTCCAAGCTATACATGTTAAGGTCCTTTAGTCTTTCCTGGTAAGTTTTATCCTGCAATCCATGTACTAGTTTAGTAGCTCTTCTCTGAACTCTCTCCAAAGTATCAATATCCTTCTGGAGATATGGTCTCCAGTACTGAGCACAATACTCCAAATGAGGTCTCACTAGTGCTCTGTAGAGCGGCATGAGCACCTCCCTCTTTCTACTGGCAATTCCTCTCCCTAGACACCCAAGCATTCTGCTAGCATTTCCTGCTGCTCTATGACATTGTCTGCCTACCTTTAAGTCTTCTGAAATAATGAGGTTAGGACTGTATCACTGATTTTATATTCTGCTCTTGGGTTTTTACGTCCCAGGTGCATTATCTTGCACTTATCAACATTAAATTTTAGTTGCCAGATTTTTGACCATTCCTCTAGTTTTCCTAAGTCCTTTTCCATTTGGTGTATCCCTCCAGGAACATCAACCCTGTTACAAATCTTTGTGTCATCAGCAAAAAGACACACCTTACCATTGAGGCCTTCTGCAATTTCGCTAATAAACATATTAAACAATATGGGTCCCAGAACAGATCCCTGAGGTACCCCACTGGTAACAAGACCTTGGTCTGAATATACTCCATTGACTACAACCCTCTGTTGCCTGTCCCTCAGCCACTGCCTAATCCATTCAACAATATGGGAGTCCAAGCCCAAAGACTGCACTTTATTGATAAGCCTTCTATGTGGGACAGTATCAAAAGCCTTACTAAAGTCTAGATAAGCGATGTCTACTGCACCTCCTCCATCTATTATTTTAGTCACCCCATCAAAAAAATCTATAAGATTAGTTTGACATGATCTCCCTGAAGTAAACCCATGCTGTTTTTCATCTTTCAATCCATGGGATTTTAGAGGTTACCACTATCCTCTCCTTAAGTATGGTTTCCATTAATTTCCCCACTATTGATGTCAGGCTTACTGGCCTAGATTTGCCCGATTTCTCCCTACTACCTTTCTTGTGAATGGGCACAACATTTGCTAATTTCCAATCTTCTGGGACGACTCCTGTTGCCAGTGATTGGTTAAATAAATCTGTTAATGGTTTTGCTAGTTCACCGCTGAGCTCTTTTAATAGCTTTGGGTGTATCCCATCAGGCCCCTGTGACTTATTTGTATTAATTTTAGACAGTTGACTTAGAACCTTTTCCTCTGTAAAGACACATGCATCAAAAGAGTCATTAGTCTTCTTTCCTGAGGTCCTTCTCCTTCATTTTCCTTTGTAAAAACTGAACAGAAGTATTCATTGAGGCAGTCAGCTAGTTCTTTATCTTCTTCCATATACCTTCCTTTTGTTTTTAATTTGGTAATTCCTTGTTTTAGTTTCCTTTTTTCATTTATGTATCTGAAGAATGTCTTATCGCCTTTTTTCCCTGACTGAGCTAATTTCTCTTCTGCCTGTGCTTTAGAAGCTCTTATAACTTGTTTGGCCTCTCTCTGCCTAATCTTATAAATTTGCCTGTCATCCTCGTGTTTTTTTATAATTCCTAAATGCTATCTTTTTGTTTTTTAATGATTTTGGCCACTTCTGCTGAGTACCACAGTGGTCTCTTCCTTTTTATGCTTTTACTGACAAGTCTAATGCAATTTTCTGTTGCCTTCAATAGTGCCACTTTTAAGTAGTCCCATTTCTCCTGGACTCCAATGAAACTGTTCCAGTCTGATAGGGACTCGTATACCACTAATCTAATTTTAGAAAAGTCAGTTTTTTTTAAATCTAAAACTTTTGTTTTTGTGTGGTGTGACTCCCATTTGTGAATACTAAATCTAAAATGGCCTCCTTCCGGGTTGGCTCCTCCACTACTTGCTGTAGAGATAATCCCAGTAGGGAATTTAGAATATCTGTACTCCTGACAGAACTAGCTATTTTGGCTTTCCAGTTTACATCTGGAAGATTGAAGTCTCCCATAATGATAACTTTCCCCTTCAATGTCATTTTAGCTATTTCCTCAACTAGTAGATCATCTAATTCTTTGACTTGGCTAGGTGGTCTATATATTACACCTACACGAGTTACCTTATGATTATCAAGCTGCAGGGTAACCCAAACTGACTCTAAATTGTTCTTGCTAACTTGTATCAAATTCGATTTTATGCTATCTTTCACATACAGGGCCACACCTCCCCCTTCTTGCCTTCTCTGTATTTTCTGTATAGAGAGAACCCTGGTATTGATATATCCCAGTCATTACTCCCCTTGAACCACGTCTCAGTAACAGCCACTACATCTATATTCTCAGATACCATTATAGCCTCAAGTTCATTGATCTTATTCCCTAGGCTGCGAGCATTTGTAGACAAGACTCTGAGCTTGTCATTTCTTAACCTTTGTGCTACTGGCCTCTTCTGGCATTGTTCCGGGGGGGCAGTCGGACTGCTGGATTATCACTCTTTTGCCCCCCTTTCCTAGTTTAAATGCTCCTTAGCAAATACTTGGAACTGTTCACCGAGGACATTCGTTCCCTTGAGAGAAAGATGCAAACCATCTTTCTTGTACAGTTCTTTTCCATTCCAACAGGAGCTAACATAAGACACAAAGCCAAACCCTTGGTTCAGACACCATTCACCAAGCCATACATTGAATTCCTTAATGCGCATCCTCCTGTCATGCTGAAGGTTATGCACAGGCAAAACTGCAGAGAATGAAACAGTTGATGCAACCTCCCGCATATATCCTTTAGGGCTGCAACGATTAATCGATGTAATCGATTATATTCGATAACTGGATTCGTTGTCGACGAATCCAGTTATCGAATAATCGCCGATTCGTTGCTATTCGGGCGGGCGGGCGGTCGCTGCATCTTTATTTTACCTTTTTACAATGACGCTCCCGCTCCTGTAACAGCCAGGCAGAGCGGACGGCGGCGTAACGTCACTCACTCATGTGACACGCCTGCTCCGCCTCCTTCATTCATGAAGTGGGCGGAGCAGGCACGTCACGTGATTGAGTGACGTTACGCCGCCGTCCGCTCTGCCTGGCTGTTACAGGAGCGGGAGCGTCATTGTAAAAAGGTAAAATAAAGATGCAAGCATCGGGGCCGGGGCTGTTAGGGGGAGGGGGGATCTGTCTATGGCACTGCTATGGGAAGGGGGGTCTGTGTATAGCACTGCTATGGGGAGGGGGGAGGATCTGTCTATGGCACTGCTATGGGGAGGGGGGTCTGTGTATAGCACTGCTATGGGAGGAGGGGGGGTCTGTGTATGGCACTGCTATGGGAAGGGGGATCTGTGCACTGTTATGAGGAAAGGGATCTGTGCACTGTTATGCCCATAACAGTGCACATATCCCCCTCTCCATAACTACGCCGTCCACAGATCCCCCTCTCCATAACTACGCCGTCCACAGATCCCCCATAATAGTGTCGTCCACAGATCCCCCATAATAGTGTCGTCCACAGATCCCCCATAATAGTGTCGTCCACAGATCCCCCATAATAGTGTCGTCCACAGATCCCCCATAATAGTGTCGTCCACAGATCCCCCATAAGTGTCGTGCACAGATCCCCCATAAGTGTCGTGCACAGATCCCCCATAAGTGTCGTGCACAGATCCCCCATAAGTGTCGTCCACAGATCCCCCATAAGTGTCGTCCACAGATCCCCCATAATAGTGTCGTCCACAGATCCCCCATAATAGTGTCGTCCACAGATCCCCCATAATAGTGTCGTCCACAGATCCCCCATAATAGTGTCGTCCACAGATCCCCCATAAGTGTCGTCCACAGATCCCCCATAATAGTGTCGTCCACAGATCCCCCATAATAGTGTCGCCAACAGATCCCCCATAATAGTGTCGTCCACAGATCCCCCATAATAGTGTCGTCCACAGATCCCCCATAATAGTGTCGTCCACAATTTGTTTTAATATGGCCTTTGAACATAATTTTTCAAGTAAGATCATATAAACCTCACTGTTTTGTAATTTTGTCGTTTTTCCCGATTAATCGCTGCCTTCTCACTATTTACCGCCGGGCCGCCCGCCCACTGACGTCACGCCTTGTATCAACTAGAGTGGGCGCGGCTAAGCTCTGTTCACTTGAATGGAGCTTAGCCGCGCCCACTCTAGTTGATACAAGTCGTGACGTCAGTGGGCGGGCGGCCCAGCGGTAAACAGTGAGAAGGCCGCGGCGCTGCTGGAGCGCCGCTGCCTTCTCAAACAGCTGATCGGCGGGGGTCCTGGGGGTCAGACCCCCGCCAATCAGAAACTGATGATCTATCCAGAGGATAGATCATCAGTTAAATGAAGGTGCAGAACCCCTTTAAGGATCGGTCGTCTATCCCTGCTAGCGGTAGCACCAGGGAGACATCTCACAACACCATTCTCCTCAAACTTCACACCTCTTATGATGCAATCGCCCACCAACAGCTGCTTACTATCAATCCTCACCTTCTCCTTTTTGTCTTTGGCTGCATTCTTACATACTTTAGGCATGGGAGATGATAGTTTCTCACCCACTGTGCTTGAGCCATCCTCCATGTTGCTCTTGCACTCTGAAAGTGCTGCAAATGAATTATGGAGAGCCACAGACTGTGGGACATGCCTTCTATCCACAACTCTCAGTCTACCAGAACCTACAGTAACCCATCTTCCATTTCTAGGGGCCTCTGTGGACAATGGTTGCTAAGGGCTGAATCTTATTTAATATGGGGTAAGTCAGTCTAATAGTAACTGATTCTGGAATATCATGTTATTAGTAACTACATATATGAAAATTGAAATTAGGGTCTAAGTGTGACAGTTATCCTTTAAGGAAATACCCACAAAAGGTATACATAACGTTTAAAGAGAACCTGTCACCACGAAATGCAATGCAATCTGTAAACAGCATGTTACAGAGCAGAAGAAGCAAAGCAAATTTATATATATATATATATATATATATATATATATATATATATATATATATATATATATTTTTTTTTTTTTGTGGGGACTCGCTCTGGTAGACAGGATTAGCGGACGCAGTATAGAGGCAACAACAATTTCTTTGGATCAAACAGTTCAGTGTTTTATTCACACTTTAGGCAAGTGACAAAACAAGCAGTCATATTCAGTCACCTTGCAGTGTTGGTAGTAATTCACACCATGCTGCAATTCTGCCTTCAAGAGTCCTTGTGGATAGCAGCACCAACATGTTTTCACACCAAAAGGGTAGCAAGCCTTCATCCAGACACAAGGCTCCCAGATCCCAACACAGAAACATGGCTTGAGCCCAGCTGCCTATTTAAGGAAAGCCAAGTGCTGCCAAAACCCAGACCGGCAGTTAAAATCAGGTCCGGTATTTGACCTCACCTGGCTGTAAATCAGCCCAGCAGCACATGCTGGGAGGAAAATACCTGTTTTCCCAGACCCAACCTCTCACTGTGTCACAATATATATACAGTGGATATAAAAAGGCTACACACCCCTGTTAAAATGTCAGATTTCTGTGCTGCAAAATAATGAGACAAAGATAAATCATTTCAGAACTTTTTCCACCTTTAATGTGACCTATAAACTGTACCACTCAATTGAAAAACAAACTGAAATCTTTTAGGTGGAGGGAAGAAAACAAAAGAAAAACAGCTACATCCCCCCTTATAACTGAGTTCATGTGTAGCTGTGTTCAGAATTAAGCAATTACATTCAAAATCATGTTAAATAGGAGACAACATACAGCTGCCATAATTTAAAGTGCCTCTGATTAACCCCAAATAAAGTTCAGCTGCTCTAGTTGGTCTTTCCTGAAATTTTCTTAGTCGTATCCCACAGCAAAAGCCATGGTCCACAGAGAGCTTTGAAAGCATCATAGGGATCTCATTATTAAAAGGTATCAGTCAGGAGAAGGGTACAAAAGAATTTCCAAGGCATTAGATATACCATGGAACAAAGTGAAGACAGTCATCATCAAGTGGAGAAAATATGGCACAACAGTGACATTACCAAGAACTGGACGTCCCTCCAAAATTGATGAAAAGAAAACTGGTCTGGGAGGCTATCAAGAGGCCTACAGCAACATTAAAGGAGCCGCAGGAATATATGACAAGTACTGGCTGTGTGGTACATGTGACAACACTCTCCCGTATACTTCATATGTCTGGGCTATGGGGTAGAGTGGCAAGACGAAAGCCTTTTCTTATGAAGAAAAACATCCAAGCCAGGCTACATTTTGCAAAAACACATCTGAAGTCTCCTAAAAGCATGTGGGAAAAGGTGTTATGGTCTGATGAAACCAAGGTTGAACTTTTTCCCCATAATTCCAAAAGATATGTTTGGCCCAAAAACAACACTGCACATCACCAAAAGAACACCATACCCACAGTGAAGCATGGTGGTGGCAGCATCATGCTTTGGGGCTGTTTTTCTTCAGCTGAAACTGGGGCCTTAGTTAAGCTAGAGGGAAATATGAACAGTTCCAAATACCAGTCAATATTGGCACAAAACCTTCAGACTTCTGCTAGAAAGATGAACATGAAGAGGAACTTCATCTTTCAGCATGACAATGACCCAAAGCATACATCCAAATCAACAAAGGAACAAAGTTTTGGAATGGCCCAGCCAGAGCCCAGACCTGAATCCGATAGAAAATCTGTGGAGTGATCTGAAGAGGGTTGTGCACAGGAGATGCCCTCGCAATCTGACAGATTTGGAGTGTTTTTGCAAAATATGCCATGCTGATAGACTCATAACCAAAAAGACTGAGTGCTGCAATAAAATCAAAAGGTGCTTCAACAAAGTATTAGTTTAGGGTGTGCACACTTATGCAACCATATTATTTTATTGACTTTCAATGGGTCCATGGAAAAATCGGAAAATGCACCGTTTTGCAGCTGAGGCCGTGATCCGTGTATCCTGTCCGTCAAAAAAATATGACCTGTCCTATTTTTTTGATGGACAACGGTTCACGGACCCATTCAAGTCAATGGGTCCGTGAAAGAACACGGATGCACACAAGATTGGCATCCGTGTCCGTGATCCGTGGCCGTAGGTTGCTTTCATACAGACGGATCCGAAGATCCGTCTGCATAAAAGCTTTTTCAGATCTAAGTTTTCACTTCGTGAAAACTCATATCCGACAGTATATTCTAACACAGAAGCGTTCCCATGGTGATGGGGACGCTTCTAGTTAGAATACACTACAAACTTTGTACAAGTCTGCCCCCTGCTGCCTGGCAGCCCCGATCTCTTACAGGGGGATATGATAGCACAATTAACCCCTCAGGTGCGGCACCTGAAGGGGTTAATTGTACTATCATATTCCCCTGTAAGAGATCAGGGCTGCCAGGCAGCAGGGGGCAGACCCCCCCCTCCCCAGTTTGAATATCGTTGGTGGCACAGTGTGCGCCCCCCATCGGGCCCCCCCTTCCTCCCTCTATTGTTAGAAATCGTTGGTGGCACAGTGTGCGCCCACCATCGCCCCCCCTCCCTCCCTCTATTGTAATAAATCGTTGGTGGCACAGTGTGCGCCCACCATCGGCCCCCCCTCCCTCTATAGCAGTAACAACATTGGTGGCAGTGTGCGGCCTCCCATCTCCCCCCCCCCCCCCGATCATTGGTGGCAGCGTGGTTCCGATCGGAGTCCCAGTTTAATCGCTGGGGCTCCGATCGGTAACCATGGCAACCAGGATGCTACTGCAGTCCTGGTTGCCATGGTTACTTAGCAATAGTACAATAGTAGAAGATTCATAGTTACCTGCTTGCTGCTGCGATGTTCGTGTCCGGCCGGGAGCTCCACCTACTGGTAAGTGACAGGTCTGTGCGGCGCATTGCTAAAGAACTGTCACTTACCAGTAGGAGGAGCTCCCGGACGGTCACAGACATCGCAGCAGCAAGCAGGTAAGTATGAATCTTCTACAATTGTACTATTGCTAAGTAACCATGGCAACCAGGGCTGCAGTAGCTTCCTGGTTGCCATGGTTACCGATCGGAGCCCCAGCGATTAAAATGGGACTCCGATCGGAACTACGCTGCCACCAATGATCGGGGGGGGGGGGGGAGATGGGAGGCCGCACACTGGCCACCAATGTTGTTACTGCTATAGAGGGAGGGGGGGCGATGGTGGGCGCACACTGTGCCACCAACGATTTATTACAATAGAGGGAGGGAGGGGGGGCGATGGTGGGCGCACACTGTGCCACCAACGATTTATTACAATAGAGGGAGGGAGGGGGGGCGATGGTGGGCGCACACTGTGCCACCAACGATTTATAACAATAGAGGGAGGAAGGGGGGGCCCGATGGTGGGCGCACACTGTGCCACCAACGATATTCAAACTGGGGAGGGGGGGGGGGTCTGCCCCCTGCTGCCTGGCAGCCCTGATCTCTTACAGGGGGATATGATAGTACAATTAACCCCTTCAGGTGCGGCACCTGAGGAGTTAATTGTGCTGATCACGGCCCCCTGTAAGAGATCGGGTGCTGCCAGGCAGCAGGGGGCAGTCATGTACACAGTTTGTAGTATATTCTAACTAGAAGCGTCCCCATCACCATGGGAACGCCTCTGTGTTAGAATATACTGTCGGAAATGAGTTTCATGATGTAGCTCATATCCGACAGTATATTCTAACATAGAGGCGTTCCCATGGTGATGGGGACGCTTCAAGTTATGTTCGGGTGTCCGCCTGGCCGTGCGGAGGCAAACGGATCCGTCCAGACTTATAATGTAAGTCAATGGGGACGGATCCGTTTGAAGATGACACACTGTGGCTCAATTTTCAAACGGATCCGTCCCCCATTGACTTTCAATGTAAAGTCTGGACGGATCCGTCTGAGGCTACTTTCACACTTTAGAAATGTTTTAACAATATAATGCAGACGGATCCGCTCTGAACGGAGCCACCGTCTGCATTATATGAACGCAAGTGTGAAAGTAAAGGGACTCCTGACTTTACATTGAAAGTCAATAGGGACGGATCCGTTTGCAATTGCACCATATTGTGTCAACGTCAAACGGATCCGTCCCCATTGACTTGCATTGTAATTCAGGATGGATCCGTTTGGCTCCGCACGGCCAGGCGGACACCAAAACGACTTTTTTTTCATGTCCGTGGATCCTCCAAAAATCAAGGAAGACCCACGGACGAAAAAACGGTCATGGATCACAGACCCACGGACCCCGTTTTTGCGGACCGTGAAAAAAAACTGTTGTGTGCATGAGGCCTAAAGGTGGAAAAAGTTCTGAAATGATTTATCTTTGTCTCATTTTTTTACATCACAGAAACCTGACATTTTAAACAGGGGTGTGTAGACTTTTTATATCCACTGTATATATATATATATATATATATATATATATATATACACACACACACACACACACACACAGTAGTTTTGTGGGAAAACATTCAGTAAAACTTGTAATTTGTACATTTAAATCTCTGCGCGTGACTGACAGATATGTGTACATAGAACCCTGTTAATCAATAAGATGGTCCCATGTACAACTGAAGTCAGAAAGAGCAGGGAATTTAAAATGTGCTCCATAACATGATGTCTACAGATTGCACTGCATTTTGTGGTGATTCTTTAAGCACATTCTCCCACTCCCATCATGCAGTTTATAATAACACTCAGACAGTTTTTTTAATCCTGTCTAATATTTCAACAAGTGGAAACGTAAGGTCCCTTTTTTTCATCAGTGAAGGATTTGACCAAATATTGAGAGTGATAATCATTCCTGACCTGTGTAAAGGTGTGGCTGATCACCAGACAAAGGACCAAATTGCTCGTCCATTGGGTGATCACCTCTTTGATGCAGCGCCCAAAATCGTTTTCGGCAACATATCACCCTGTGTAGACATGTGATGTGCTGGTGACAACCTAACAATCGTTTATTGCTCCTTCAATTTGCATTAGGCCTCTTTAAATGAACTTATATATCATTACCAACACTTGCTTACAGCCCAACATCAGGGTGTGTAGAGATCATCTAAAGATCCACCAGATCCCGCACAATTGATGATGCTGGATGGAAAATTTGGCACACCTTTAGACTGTCTAGTCTAACTTAATACCACCTAATGGTATAAGAAACCACCTTTTCCCACAAAGCCACGCCACACTCCAGCACAGGATAGGACATGTTCTATTTTTTTGCAGAACGGAAATACAGACATACGGAAACAGAATGCACACAGAGTAACTTTTTTTTTTTTGCAGACCAACTAAAATGAATGGTTCCGATTCGAATACAGTCTGCAAAAAAATGGAACGGAAAGAAAATATGTTTGTGTGCATGAGCCCTAAAGGTTGCAAAATAGGGCTTTTGAAAAAATTGAGCTTATTTGCGCAAAGGTTTAATTGATTTATTTTTTGCAATGTCTGATAAGGGATCTGATGGGGGTCCGATCTGAGGCTGATTGGGGCTTGGGGGTCCGATCTCAAGCGGATTGGACCTGTGAGGTCCAATCTGAGGCTGATTGGGGCTTTGGAATCCGATCTGAGGCTGATTGGGTCTGGTAATCTGATCTGAGGCTGATTTGGGGTCTAATCTGAGTCTGATAAGGGTTGGTGGTCTGATGGGGGCTCATCTGAAGCTAATGGGGGCTGGGGGGCTGATTTGAGACTGATGGAGGCTGGGGGTATCTGATCTGACGCTGGTGGAGCTTGGGGGTCTGATTTTGGGGTCTGATCTGAGGTCTAATGAAGAATGGGGTCTGATTTAGGTGTCAGATGAGTGTCTGATCTGAGGTCTGATGGAAAATATTTTTTTCTTATCTTTTTCCTAGGTGCATCTTATAGTCCAAAAAATATGGCAAATAACCAAGTTGCCCTCTAAATGACTGCAAGCTGGATACAGAAAGTTTATTGAAAAGATTGAATACATTGCATATTGAAAAAAGGAATACTAAAGTTAAAGGCTATAGACACATTCAATCTCTTTTTTAATACTTTTTTGGCTTCCTAAATGTAAAATTAAGTAACTTTCTATATAGTCCTCATTAAACATTTCGTACCAGTTTTTTTTCTGCAAAGAGTGTGTATACCCTTCACCTAGAAGCTGGTGCAACAGAATGACAAAAATCCATCAGTGCTCTCCTTGCTCTCCACCTCCCTTCTCTTATGTGTTTGACACAATAGCAGGAGGATGTACACACCAAAAGTGTGGAGTGGAGGCAGACGATCCACGGAGAGCAGCTCAAACATGCTGTAGATAGGGAGGAAAGCACTCGCAAGGCAGTTTGAAAGGGGGAAAATCACATATGATGTATTATAGATCCAAAATGTGGTACTCGGAGAGACACATGAACAAGCGAAAAGTCTGAAACTAGGGGCAGGTTGCAAACTGCATATCAGAAGTCTGAAAATGAACAAAACAATGGAGCTGGCAGTCTGCTAACATATGGAAAAATTGTTTTGTTTTTCCATGTCAAAGGCGTTCATTGCCTTTACGCACAGAACCACAGCCATTTGAAACCGAAAAGTGGGGAATTTACAGTATTTGTCACAATTCAAAAAAAGAAAGCAGCACATGTATAAAAAGAACAGGATGTGATGATGCCAGTGGCTACAACCTTGATCAACGGCCCACTTGCTTGAGAAAAGCTCTGTGAGAGCTGAAAGGTCACATTTGATATCAGTTGGATTCCTGTGATTTTCTCTTAAAAAAAATATTACATATGGATTTTTTTTCCCTAGAGGGTAAGAGGTAAGATTACAACACATTTGCTTCCTGGTGACATTTATCATTAATAGCTTTCTTCACAATAATATTTGCAAGGAAAGTGAGGGAACACCAGACTTACTGAGCTGTAGAGAAATCCTTCGCCATTCATCGCCACGTAGAGTCCTGCCTTGACTCCTTGTATTGCAACCACTCGGAGACCCACAGGAATTAAATTGAAGAGGGCTGGAGTGAAAATAAAATTATCTTTTGAGAGATAGCCCTCAATCTGCTATTCATTTTATAATCTAATTAGCATTTATAATATAGGTTAATAGCACCAATTCTTGAATCTTTATGCATGTACTTTACTCCTTTGAGAACCTTAGTCACAAAATGTAAAATTTGATAAAAACTCATCAGTATTATATCATATTGCTATAATTTTACATGATGAAGCCAAATGACTAAGGGAACAATTCTTGCAGCTGTTCTGCCTTGTTCTTCTTTACTTAAGGTCTCTTGCACACGAACGTGTGCGCCCCGTGGCCGTGATGCGGCCCACAATGCACGAACACCCAACTGTGGGGCAGCCGCAGCTGATCGCTGACCCATTCACTTTAATGGGTCTGCGATCCGGCCGTTACGCAAAAAGATAGGAAATGTTCTATGTTTTTGCGGAACGGACGTACAGGACGAAACCCCACAGAAGTACTTTGTAGTGCTTTCTTGGGGTTCAGTTCCGTGCTTCCGTTCCGCACCATTCCGCATCTCCAGATTTGTGGACCCATTGAAGTGAATGGGCCCCCATCCGTGATGCGGAATGCACACGGAAGGGTGCCCGTGTATTGCAGATCCGCAAATGCGGTCCGCAATACGGCCACGGAGCGCACACGTTCGCGTGCAATAAGCCTAAAGGTGTTGTGTGAAATAACTGAAAATCTCGGACAAGCCCTCTGATTGCCTTAAAATAAGAAATGATTTTCTACCCACCCCTTTCTCACTGGCCCGGTCTTCCTGCTGCTGCTGCCTGTTTACAGTGGGGACTGCAATGGTTACGTGTCATATTCCGGCATGTCACCAATCTACTCTGTTAACAAGCAGTGGCAGAAGACTGGACCAGTACTGCACAGAACAGCACTGGAGAAAGGGGGGAGTATAACATCATTTGCTATTGTAAGACAACTTGTCCGAGATTTTAAATTTTGAAAACTCAGACAACTAATTTAGTTTCTAAGCATGCTAACTCACATGGGGGCCAAGGGGCAATTTACCATGCCCTGAACTCCAGAATTCTGACTTTAAGGGCTCATGCACATGGCTGTATGTATTTTGTGGTCCACAAAAAAACGGATCTGCAAGAAATACGGATGACATCTGTGTGCATTGCATATTTTGCGGAACAGAACAGCTGGCCCCTAATAGAACAGTCCTATACTAATAATAGGGCATGTTCTATTTTTTGGCGGAACGGAAATACAGACAGACATACGGAAACAGAATGCACTGGAGCAACTTCTTTTTTTTTTTTTTTTTGCAGACCCACTGAAACAAGAGGTTCCGAATACGGTCTGCAAAAAAATGGAAATATGTCCGTGTGCATGAGCCCTAAAGGTTGCAAAATAGAGCTTTTGTACATTTTTGAGCTTATTTGTGCATTTCTCCACCACTCACTCCAGTTGTGAAAAGCAGGTGGTAAAGTTGGTGTTGTTGGCTATGTTAATTATTTTTACTCCAGATTTATTACTGCAACTTTTTTGAAAAGTCACAAAAAGTCACAAACTCACTCTAGTAGGGGGCATAAAAAAACTGGAGCAGCAAAAAAATGTAACATTTATAGAGGCACCAAATAAAGTGGCTCCTAATAGAACAGTACTAAGAAAATACTTTTGTGTGCATGAGTCCTAAGACTGTGTTCACATCAGATTTTTTTCCAACGTTTAACTTATACACTTGCCGTATACGTTAAACCGATGCCCCCATCGAATGCCCCAAAAAAAGCTTTTAAATCCCTTTTTCCCATGACAAAAACAAGACGTAAACACAGCCTAATTTTAAAAGATAGCGGAAAAATTCTGCTGTCTAAATTTGATTCGTTTGAGGCCTCATGCACACGGCCATTGTGCGGCCTTTCCGTTTATTGGGGACCGCAATTTGCGGCCCCCAATGCACAGGCAACGTCCATGTGGCGGCAGGGGCGGATCAAGACCCATTCAACTTTCTATTTTTTTACAGTGCAGAGGCACGGACAGAAGCACCATGGAAGCACTCCGTAGTGCTTCCGTGAGGTTCCGTGCCTCTGTTCCGCACTGCAGCTCCGGATTGCTGACCCATTCAAGTGAATGGGTCAGCATCAGTGATGCGGGGAGCACACGGCCGGTGCCCGCATATTGCGAACCAACTGTTTGCGGGCTTCAATACGGCCATGGCTGGGAAACGGCTTTGTGCATGAGGCCTGAGGGTGCGTGTGTATCCCTGCATAAGATTTGCTGCAGATTTTGCACAGAATAGGGAATAAGGGTTGGGGATGTGTCTGCAATGGGACATTTTAAATACATACCACATGTCAAGTTTTATATAGATACCACATACATGTTTTATGCAGTATCTGGATGAGATTTAAGTCTGCGTAAGGGTACTTTCACACTTGTGGCAAAGGATTCTGGCAGGCAGTTCCGTTGCTGGAACTGCCTGCCGGATATGGCAATCCGGACGCAAATAGATGGCATTTGTCAGACGGATCTGGATGCGGATCGGTCTGACAAATGCATTGAAATACCGGATCCATCTCTCCGGTGTCATCCAGAAAATCTGGTATTTATATATATTTTTTGCATTTTAAAGGTCTGCGCATGCGCAGACCGAAAATCCGGATCAGTTTTGGCGGAACAATTGGGGCCGGATTCGGCATTAATGCATTTCAATGGAAATGAATGCCGGATCCGGCATTCCAGCAAGTGTTCAGTATTTTTGGCCGGAGAGAAAACTGCAGCATGCTGCGGTATTTTATCCGGCCAAAAAACGTAAGAGTGACTGAACTGAAGACATCCTGATGCATCCTGAACGGATTGCTCTCCATTCAAAATGCATTAGGATAAAACTGATCAGTGTTTTCCGGTATTGAGCCCCTGTGACGGAACTCAATGCCGGAAAAGAAAAACGATAGTGTGAAAGTACCCTTAAGCTTCGTTCACACACAAAAAATCTCCAGTTTTTTATTTTATTTATTTTACCCATAAAATAAACAAGGCATGAAAACGTTTTATCTCATGCTGCCTGTTTTTTTTATGCCACTTTTTTTTCAAGTAGCATTTTTGTAACACATATGTAAATTACTTTTTTTCTTTCAGGCACTTTTTTTTCCGTATACAGAAGGGGATGAAAATTGCCTGAAAAAAGCCAGAGACACAAAGAATGTAACCTAACTGATAAAAAAAAATAAAAAAAAAATAAGCCAAATCCATAAAAATGCACGTGCGTCCTACATATCATATTTTTGACAGACTAAGATAAGCTAACATATATATATATATATAAAGAATCCCAGCAGTCGTGCCTCTCCCGTGCAGCGTGCACTTGAATGTGAGTGCTGGTTTCTCTACACTAAGATAAGCTAACATCTGAACAAAACATTATTTGAGCAAAAAGCGCACCAAAAAGCTTAAGTGCAAAAAAAAAGCATCACAAAACACAAAAGTGATAAATAGTGCAGCTAAAACTATTGGGGATTGCATCATCTTTGTACGACAGTTTCCTGGCATGCAAAAGTCACAACATTTGGGGCAACTGCTGCTTTGCTCCCCAAAATTTTTTCTAAGTTAAGCTTTTTTTTTTTTTTTAAATATGTAGGTCACTTGACAATAAAAAAAAATCAATACACTTTATTGATTGATTTTGCATTTTTTTTTACAGTGAGCTGACTGTCTATACTGTTCCGAGCAGTACTGAATAGTGAAGACGTTCCTCACTCACTGCGTTGCCCTCACTGCCTTCTTCATATAGTTGCTAAATCTGGCCATAAATACTGTACTTTCTATATGTCTACATACTGTCCTGTCTGACATCAGTACACTGTCAGCAGTGAGCACTGACAGTGTCCGTGCGATCTGTGTTCCGAGTGCTGACTAATGAGCCGCCGCGATATGCAGGGAAGTCAGAAGTGATCTCCAACATCTCCCAGAGGCTAGATAGTTGGCGAGCACGCTGGGCATACAGATGGCACGGGCACTGTCAGCACTCACTGCTGACAGTGTACTGATGTCAGACATGGCAGTATATGAATAAATATAGTATTTATGGCCAGCTTTAGCGAATAAAATATGAGTCAGTGAGGGCAGCACAGCACAGTGTATTGCACTGAACAGTCAAGACGAGCAGACCAAAAACACACATATTTGATAATATATTTTATTAGATGACATCATGAAAGACAACATATAAAAAAGTTAAATGTATGAATATTAAATAGCAGCAATGCAGTTTATGCTGCAAATCAGCAACTCCCCAGTAGGAACACAAGGTAACAATACCCCCTAAGAAATACTCATTATGGCTTGACAGCGACTTGCATGAGAAGACATAAAGAACTCCTCCAAAAACCAGAGAACGGAGTGTATTGCAAATAGTACAGGTAAAAAACGGTGCAGGCAAAAGCCACAGGAGTTACAAAAGCCAAAGGGTAACAGGAATAATAGCATAGAAGACCAATTGCATAATGTGACCCATATAAAGCCTAATAACAACAAATGCCAGATCAATACCTGATAGAGTGTAGTAGGGGAAGAGACCTTGGACCTCTAGGGAGCGCACCCCCGAAACCGTTTTTTACCTGTACTATTTGCAATACACTCCATTCTCTGGTTTTTGGAGGAGTTCTTCATGTCTTCTCATGCAAGTCGCTGTCAAGCCATAATGAGTATTTCTTAGGGGGTATTGTTACCTTGTGTACCTACTGGGGAGCTGCTGATTCGCAGCGTAAACTGCATTGCTGCTATTTAATATTCATACATTTAACTATTTATTTATATGTTGTCATTCATGATGTCATCTAATAAAATATATTATCATATATGTGTGTTTTTGGTAATATTACATTTATAAAAGCGACGCTGGATGCGCCAAAGTTATGTAGAGGCCGGTGCCTCTTCATAACTTTGGTGATCCACCGCCAGTACAGGGGCTTTATTAAGACTGGCATCTAAAACGCTGGTCTTAATAAATGACCACCTAAGTATATGGAAAAAAGGTTTGTTATCAATTACCCTACAGATTTAACAAAAAAGGCATTTACACTTTAAGTCCAATGAGCTTGTATACATCAGTCTTTAGTTTGCTCCCCCTAGTGGCTGCCTTGTCCTGCAAAAAATGTATGATACATACATACACATGTGTTGCATAGAGAAAAACAATGAAGCACAGCTGAGACTCCAATTCCAGTATACTATTAATCAGCGTAACCTAGGTCATATCTGTAAGAAAAATGCTTTACATGGGTACTGTATTCCAGAAATAAGATAATAGCAGCTTTTTACACGCACACTGCTGTCTGACAAGCTAGAAATACAAAGTTAATTCATTAGAACAGAGTAATAAATCACAGTGCTCGAGCAGTGGAGATGGTAAATGTTGCAGTGAACAGCTGTTCTGTAAGAAAGAGGGTTCTGAGGTTTGTGCAAACAGAGTCCCTGATAGGAAACTCAACAGGCATAAAACATGATTTATAATTGGGATAAAAAGGGTGATTTTCCTTACTGTAGTCGCTGTTTTCGTCCTTAGTGCCATCAATGCTGCCATCTGGGTGCATCTGCAGGAAGTATCCCTGCTGGCTGAATAACCTTGTCACAATTCCTTTCAGCTGGGGTTCTGCAAAATAAATGCCATCAATACAACACTTAGAACTGTGCTCGGTGATTGTACATGGGACAGAACGCTTAGTCACCAGGACAGAAAGTGAATAAGCTCATTATGGCTGGCTCGATCACCTGCCTCTAGTTCCTTCCAGCTGCGAAGCTAGGAGACGCTATTGTACTAAGAGGGAAGATGCTTAGGAAAAACGTAGACAAGCTGCACCAAACTCCGCCAAGGTCATCCTCAAAATTGTTCCCATTTTTATTTTATTTTATTTTTGCTCTTGTAATAGCCCAGGGATGGCCGACCTGAGGCTCTCCGGCTGTTGCAAAACTACAACTCCCAGCATGCCTAGACTGCCTACAGGTATCAGCCTACAGCAAAGCATGATGGGAGTTGTAGTTTTACAACAGCTGGAGAGGTTGGCAAGCCCTGTAATAGACCATAGAGCGCCAGCTGTGCTGTTATTTAGTTTCATTACCATCAGCCTGAGGGTGCTGCCGCACGTTCAGGTTTTTGGGTGCAGTTTTTGAAGCCAAAATCAGAAGTGGATAAAAAATTTTAAAAAAAGGAGCAAGGACAGAACGTACTTATTTTTTGTAATCCACTCATGGTTTTGGCTTTTAAAAACGAAACAAAAAAAAATCTGCACGTGTGGCCATATCCATTCACACGTCCGCAATTTTTTTCCGGATCCGTTCCGGATTTTGCGGACCCATCCATTTTCAATGGGGTCGGAATGGATGCTATGTGCTGTCTGCATCCGCATTTCTGAATCCGCACTTCCGGATCCGCAATTCGTTCCCAAAAAAAAAGCTGCAGCAGAAAGGACACGGCCCCTAAGCTGACAGCTTGAAATAAATTTAGCAGAACAATTGGAACAATGAATGGGGAGCTCTCTGGATCCACTTGAGGTGCAGTGCCAGTGCTAGTTTTGTTAGAAAAAAGTTGACAAGTATGAGATTATGTATGATTTCCATTTTTTACATTAATCATGGGGTAACCCAATGACCCAGACTACGGTCTGGCACCGTTAGTATCAGTTATATCCCAGATCCAGCACTGCTATAACAGAGCAGAATAATGTAAAAACAGCCTTACTTATACATTTGGAGGAGGAATGACAGAGGAGCGGCACAATGCAGAGTTCTAAGAAAAGAAGCTCCAGAATTATTATGGTATTTTATGGGAAATAAAAGTTTGTAAAGCTTACAGATCAATTTTAATACACTTAAAATTTCTATTAAAAAAAGTTAACCACAAGGTTGTGTGTACACCACAGTACTCAATACAGTGGCGAATAAAACCCAAGTGCAGTACATAGATCTCATACCAGTGCCCACAGACTAACCCATACATTTACACAATGGGGGAGATTTATCAAAACTGGCTTACCTGCCCATTGCAACCAATCAGATTCCACCTTTCATTTTTCAGAGCTCCTGTTGTAAAATGAAAGGTGGAATCTGATTGGTTGCCATTGGCCTCTAAGCCAGTTTTCCTTTTATGCCAATTTTGATAACTCTCCCTAAATCTGGTAAGTTTTAAATGACGGTAATATAGAAAAGTTAGCAGGTGCCAATCATAGAATGTGGTAGGCAGTCAGTTATGACATATCTCTCATTTCATTTTATGTTCTAGTATTCTTGTAAATGTGTTACATTGGCTTCATTAGCTGGCAATCTGTTCCATCTGACAATCTGGCACCGCAACAGTGCAAATCTGTAACAGTGGCACAATCTTATTTATGAAACGCTTCTGGGCAAACCTCCTTTTATCACTCGGATCATAAGACAGATGTTCTATCTGCCTTGCATGGTCCCATGTGATACGTCTCTTCCACATTATTAAACACATTCTGTCAGGCTGCAAAAGGCCTACAGCAACAAGGACCTGAATGCTATGCCCTAAGGTCTTGAATGAAGCATGTGTGCACGGCACAGGCCTAGAAAAATGTACCCTGTGCAACAGCAGTGTCACCAAGTGACAGGATACTGAGCTGGAATAAAGCAACAATAAGTTCAATACAGCATGAATCAGACTTATATTCTACACAACATATTCATGTCATCACCTTAAATAATTTTCTACCATTTTGCATCTGTAGAGTCTGTGTGATGGCTACTGACAGCTGGCTGGCTTGCCGCTTCTGGCAGCGAGTCTGGCTGTGTTAGCTCTATTATCACCCCTCAGGGTTAGCAATAGCAGCATGCAGCGGACAGAGGTGTACATGGCAGATCACAGTGTGGAGAGGGGAGAAAGCATCCAAGTCTTCAGTGAAGGCAGATCACAGAGACTGTATTACGTGAGCATATAGATAGGGAGAAAAGCACAAATTAACAGTCTGCATGGGGAAAGGGCAAAATCAAACACTCCTCAGCATCAGTGTCTGTCAACACAGGGGAGAAGTGATACCTTGTGGGTTGTAAAGGAGAAATCAGTACAGGAATGAAGCTGTGCTGATACATGAGAGCTATGAAGACAGCAGTATCCTGGACACACAGACCTCACATCCAGCATTACTGGAAGACATGCCCTCATGCTAGAAAATTTGGAACTAGGGGCAGGCTGTAAACTAAATGGTGTTTTCAGAGACTTAAATACTAATGAACTTTCCTCTGGATAGGTCATCAGTATCTGACACTTGGGAACTCCACCAATCAGCTGTTTGAAAAGGCACCAGCTTGCAGTAGTGTCGTGGCTTTCTCTTAGCTTTCCCTGGGCCATGTGACATCACGTTCATCAGTAAAATGACCTACTGTAGGTGCAGCTCAACCCCATAGAAGTGAATGGGGCTGAACTACAATAGCATGCACAGCCGCTATACAAAGTGTGGTGATCTACTTCATAAGCCAAGAGAAGGCCATTGCTGATCGTCAGTGGTCCAGGGTGTCAGATCCCCACTGATTAGATATTGATGACCGGTCCAGAGGGTAGGTCATCGGTATTTAAATGTCAGAAAACTCTTATTAAGGGTTTAAAAATGAATGAACAGATAGGGAAGGCAGCTGAAAACTTCCTTCAACTATTTAATTCAAGGTAACTATTAAAACACAGCATACAAAAAGTATTTTAAAAGTTTCCAAGCAGGTATATGGCAGCTCCGTGTTGCAGCCGATTACTGTCCTCTGCAGTAGGCTGCTGAGGACAGGGACTGGTTGCAGTAGTCACATGCCGTATATCAGACATCACTGCTGCAGCTTGTAATCAAGCAACAGAAGGAAGACAGGACTAGCGGAGTACAGAATGGCGCTGGAGAAAGGAGAGTATAGCGTTTTAATCATAAAAGAATGTAAACTGAGAACTACCAGGTATCATTTTTATTATCCAATACATTTTCATTTATTTGTACTAGATGACAAGGCTGAGATAAAATGTACTGAAATGGTATGCTGCTTGCACCACTTCCCAAAAAAATCTAAATAATTCATAATATAGAAAAAGTCACCAAGCATTAAAGATGTGGAACACAAAAAAAAACTGCACAAGATCTCCACATCATCTGAGGGGGCACCGCTCAACTCTGAATACAGAATAAAAAGCAATAAAACAATGAAGAAAGACAATAAAGAGGGGAAAAATGTAGATAAAGCTCAAGAGGTGGACTAGAAGGAAATAGGAAAGGATTGGGCGTGGACTGGACGATGTATTCTGGAGTCTGGAGTCTGCCTCTGCAGCGCTCTGCATATTGAACATAGTTGTATACAGGTCAGGTACATTTATGTGATGGATACATAATTAAATATGTGACTTTTATGGCTCCCAGTAAATAGCGCCAATGTAATTGTGGGCTTGGATCAAGCTAAGCTGTACTGTAATGCATTGGTAAACAATGGAAAAGGACCTTGGTACAAAGCCCAAACCGTGTAATGTAACCTGAGATTTATACTTTCCTATGGTAAAGTTTACGTATTATTTTTCTAGGCTCGTAGTTCGGTTAGGGCTCGTTCACACGAAAGTGTGAATCCCGAGCCGGTGCTGTGGACTGCATATTGCAAGTTGGTCTCCAACTCCACAATGGTAATCATACTTACCTGATCCCTGCCTCTGTGTTCTGACTCCACTGTTGCCACGCCACTGTTTCCCTGCACCCACATCCAGTTTGACAAGAGTCATGTGATCGCTACAACCAATGATTGACCGTAAGCAGTAACATATGACCCATGCGGCAATACACTGGGTTATGTGCCGCATGGGTGACAAGCGACCGCTGAAGCCGGTAATTGGCTGCAGTAGTCAGGTGAACCACGTCAAATCTGATGTTGACATGGGGTGCCATGGGACCTGCAGAGCTGGCAGGATGAAGCCAGAACCCAGCTATGGGTATAAGGTAAGCATCATTACCAACTAGCGTCCAGGCATGTTGGCGGGTCTGAAGAAAGTCACAAATGGTGAACAACCCCTTTAAGGCACATCATCTTCTTTCTCACTTAATAAATGTGGTGCAAGGCATGCAAGTTAGTTTTTGGGTGCAAATTGCCCCAGAATTATGGTAGATTTTGATTACTTCTTCCTTATGACAAATTGCCATCTATATTCTCTGATGAGTCTGGATGGCGCAATGGTGAAAAAAGCTTTGCAGGAGTAGGCGTGGAGATTTAGATCCAAGCAGGGTTTATTTGGATTTTTTTTTCTTGACACAAGACCAGTTCAATAGAAAACCAGTTATACTTATTTTCATTAGATTGGATAGAAAGGGCATGGTGTCCACATAGATGCCACAGGAAACCGTGGCGGGTGTTCAATTGCATTTTAAGGCTAGTAAATAGGTCTGCATTCAAATTGATAAACTGCAGTAGAAAACAGAGGGGTATCTTTCCCAAAATATGTGGCAGATTTTGTCAAAGGCCAAAGCCACTGTGTGGACTAGCCCTAAGTCATTTTGTTGTAGCGTTCTTTGGCATATGGTGGAAGTACGGTACATAAATAACTGCTAATTACAGGGGTTTTCCAGGAGCAGAATAACGATGAGGTTAGGTCTTTACTACAGGACTGGCTGAGGCTCCTTCACGATCAGATGTTTGATCTCTCCTGTGAGCACAGCAGCCTTTTCGTAGGCTAGTAACATCACATTCATCAGTCACATGGCCTATGTGCAGTTCAGTCCCATTAAAGGGAATGGCCTTGGGCTGCTTAAAGGGTTTGTCCGGGATCAAAGTCATTTTTAAAAACGTTAATAAGCACCTTGACATGCCGCAGTAAAGTCATCCTGATGCTTTGTGCATTTTCTTTTCATCTCCGTTGTTCCTACAAGTCCCTGATGCTGCTATGTCATTTCCAGCTGCACTGCCTTACGCGTCCCACAAGGCTGCGTGACTCTGTGGCTGGACCTCACGGGCCTTACCACTCCCCCTAATCAGTATTCTGCCTCCTGCCACTCATACCCCTCATTAAACCGCCTTTCTCTAAGCCTACAAGCTGAATCCCTCCCTGCTGCCATGTATCTGCTCTCTGCTAGCATTGCATAAAAGACAATAGTGTCAGGGAGCAATCGGACTGGCATGTAGGAACATGGGAGGGGTGTGTAGCACTCATACTGTAGCACATCCCATTCATTGTAAATGACCATGGGAGGCGTGCACTATGCTAAATAGCATTGTTTGCTGCCTCCAATACAACCTCTTTCTACTCCAAATAACGCTCCTCTATGGCTGGTGAAGTCATAGGCAGAGAGGGGTGTTCCTTAGTGAGGCGAGTTCCCTCCTCCAATACTGCCTCCTTCCTCCCAGACTAACGCCCTCTGTGCCCGGTGATGTCACAGAGGGGCGTGGTTTAGCTCCGACATTTCCCTCCTACTGACAGCCTCCTTGCTAGCTCCAGAACACCCCTGTGTACTGGTGATTAGGGCTGTTTCGATACCAAAATTGTGATACTCAATACCATTTGATACCACGTGTAAAAAAGAAAACACCAAAAGAGCCACGTGCATTCCGCATTATATGGAACTTCAGGCCCTATCCTATTTTTTGGGGGGGCAAGGTGACTAAAAAAAATTTGCAAATCGTGCAGTTTTTATTTATTTATTTTTGTTATGGCGTTCACCGCATAGGAGTTTTATTTTATATTTTAAGCCCTTCCCGACCTATGACATACTACTACGTCATGGGAATCACTGTGTTCCCGCAATTTGACATAATAGTACGTCATAGTGATCGCGCGGGCATCGGAGAGGTGAGCGTGCGATCACTGCAGGGGCCCAGCAGTTCGTGGTAGCCGGTCCCCTGCTGTATCCGCCGGCATTGCTGTAAAAGCCGATGCCGGCGGATTAACCCATTCTATGCCGCGGTCCGCACTGACCACGACATAGAAGGGGTTTTTGTCGGGTGAGTGATCGCATCGAGTCCCCGCGCTGCTGTGAAGGGGACCCGATGCGACACAAGGCAGCCCGATGCCGTGCAGAGGCTGCCCAAAGCCTTGCACGGCAACGGAAACTGCCTTCTACGGGTGCCGAGGAGCTCTCAGAACATGGAGACACTAAAACATAATTTTTTTTGTTTCAAAACTGCTATTATTGTGCTAAAGTGAAATACATTAAAAAAATATACATATTAGGTATCACCACGTCCGTAACAACCAGCTCTATAAAAATATCACATGACCTAACCCCTCAGATGAACACCGTAAAAAATAAAATAAAAAAAACAGTGGGAAAAAAAGCAATTTTTGTCACATTACATCACATAAATTGCAACAAGTGATCAAAAAGGCGTATGCCCCCCAAAACAGTACCAATCAGACCGTCACCTCATCCCGCAAAAAATTAGACCCTACCTAAGAGAATCGGTCAAAAAATAAAAAAGCTATGGCTCTCAGACTATGGCGACACTAAAATATCATTATTTCTGTTTCAAAAATGCTATTATTGTGTAAAACTTAAAAAAAAAAACATATTAGGTATTGCCACGTGCGTAACGATCTGCTCTATAAAAAAAGTCACATGAACTAATCCATTTTTTTGGTTACTTTGCCTCACAAAAAACGTAATATACAGCAATTAAAAATCATATGTACCCCAAAATAGTACCAATAAAACTGGCACCTTATCCTGTAGTTTCCAAAATGTGGTCACTTTTTAGAGTTTCTACAGTAGGGGTGCATCAGAAGGGCTTCAAATGGGACATGGCATCTAAAAACCAGTTCAGCTAAATTTGCCTTCCAAAAACCATATGGCGTTCCTTTCCTACTGCGCCCTGCCGTGTGCCCATACAGCAGTTTACGATCACATGTGGGGTGTTTCTGTAAACCACAGAATCAGGGTTATAAATATTGAGTTTTATTTGGCTGTTAACCCTTGCTTTGCTACTGGAAAAAATGGATTAAAATTTAAAATCTGCCCAAAAAGTGAAATTCTGGAATTTCATCTCCATTTTCCATTAATTCTTGGGGAACACCTAAAGGGTTAACAAAGTTTGTAAAATTGGTTTTGTATACCTTGAGGGGTGTAGTTTCTAAAATGGGGTCATTTTTGGGTGGTTTCTATTATGTAAGCCTCACAAAGTGACTTTAGACCTGAACTGGTCCTTAAAAAGTGGGTTTTGGAAATTTTTCCGAAAAATGTCAAGATTTGCTTCTAAACTTCTAAGCCTTCTAACGTCCCCCCAAAAAATAAATGTCATTTTCAAAATGATCCAAACATGAAGTAGACATATGGGGAATGTAAAGTAATTACTATTTTTGGAGGTATTAATATCTATTATAGAAGTAGAGAAATAGAAATTTGCTAATTTGATAATTTTTCAAAATTTTTGGTAAATTTGTTATTTTTTTATTAATAAATTGATTTTTTATATATTTTTTTTTTTACGACTGCACACTCATTTATTGGTGGCAGTGGTGCGGGCAGCTTTAGAGCCCGCTCACTTCATTGGGCTCAGCGCGGCCGACTCCGTCCCCACTGTCTGAGTGCCATAAGAGAAGAGTGGATACCTGAAACATTGCTACTGGTGACATCACCGGGCTCCTTGGTGAGCGGAAGAAGAGGCTTAGCACACCAGGAAGGAGCCGTGCACGTCACTTGCCGAGCTAAAAAATTCACTTCCGTTCCTTGATTGCAGCATGAGGAATGTGGGCATAAAAAGGCAAAACAATGAAGGTAAAACCCACATGGAAGTATGCTATTACTCACTTTACAGCTTTATGTGAAACCACAGAAAACACTGGAATGCTAAGTTAACACCTCTGTGCTGAAGGTTTTACAGATACAAAGATTCAGCTATCATGCACACAGCAGTATCATGGGACTGATCTGTACACAGTCATAATATGGATTCCATAGAGGTAAATTAAAATTCTATTGTATCTCTGGAAGCCTCTGAGGAACATAAAACTTCTTCAGTCAAATTCATGCAGAAAATAAATCCTGGCAGGTTCCAAAGAATGTTGTACATCAACACTCCAATAGTATACCATACTAGGGAGACATATATATGCTCAAAATGGCCCACAGGGGAACCACAAAATCCCTGGTGGACCCCTAATCCCCCACTTCCTACACAGGTGGCACATGGCACAGTACACTGACTGCACTGCATACAGAAAGCAGTACAGCATCTCAACCAGCCTATGTGATCATATAAAACTGGGTAAAATATTTAACAAAGCACCTAGTTTATCGTTATAGATGCATCAGGTGGCACTTTCAGCTATCCCTATTTACCAAGAAATAAAAAATCAACAGTCTAATTTATTTAGTATTATTATAAAAAATGAATCTTTAAAGTCTAGGCTTAGGCTGCAGCAAAAGGCTTTCCACAAACACAAAGGAGGAAACGTGACGATTTTAATATTGATAAGACCTAACCTTAGGATATGTAAACAAAGTTGGGGTCTGCACTACTCAATCACATTTGCGTTGGTGCTAGCCAAATGACCCGGTGGTCAGTGCATCAAGTAAAGAAAGATTGCAGCAGTCCAGTGATATGTTGCAATATATCACTGGAGTACTGTGATCTCTCTTTACCTAACCTTAGGATAGGTCATCAGTATCATATCGGTGGGTGTCAGATTCCTCCCACCCCAACAAGCACTACAGTCTTATTATTGTGCCATACATTCTGTAGGTGCGGTGTGTTGCACTACACATAGTTCTGGACCATTCACTTCATCTAAGGCTACTTTCACACTAGCGTTCGAATGGGGGACGGATCCGCTTGAAGATTGAGCCATATGGTGTCATCTTCAAGCGGATCCGTCCCCATTGACTTCCATTATAAGTCGGAAAGGATCCGCTCACCTCCGCACGGCCAGGCGGACACCCGAACGCTGCTTGCAGCGTTCAGGTGTCCGCTCACTGAGCGGAGCAGAGGCTGAGCGCTGGCAGACGGATGCATTCTCAGTGGATCCGCCTCCACTGAGAATGCATTAGGGCCAGACGGCTGCGTTCAGGGCCGCTCGTGAGCCCCTTCAAACGGAGCTCACGAGCGGACACCTGAACGCAGGTGTGAAAGTAGCCTAATCCATCAACCTAATATCAATAGGTTATCCTAAGGAAAAGTCATCAGCTTTAAAATCCTGAAACGGAACTTTCCATAAAACTAGAATAAGTCTATAGTCCTACAAAATTCCTTTTCGGACAACTTTTTCTCCTCCCTCCGCCACATGGACTGGTCTAAACACCAACACTGCATAGAGAAAGATGCCCTTGTCAAAAGAGACAGACTTACTTAGGGATCAGATTACATGCTGCCCATGAAAATCTATGAAAAGGGAAAGGGAGGAGGAGTGAGCTGCACAGAGGCACAGATACAGTACATGGAGATGCTGATGCTATCTTGGTTGAGCTTTATAGGCTCCTAGGAAGATGAAGACCCACCCCCAAACAGTATTGACAACCCACGTCCACCACTCCAACAACACTTACCCTAAACACAACTCTAAAGCTAACACAATGCAGACCACACAGACGCCTTTCAAAAATTCCTATGGACATAAAAGCACAAAACACAACTTTCACCACTATCCGTCTCAGTGTAACATGTCCTCCATCCCGGTCCCTATATACTCTAGGCTTTACCATACTGCTTTAGTACGTTTTCTTTCTCACTCGAATATGACATTATAAAGTTGTATGGTACAAACATCTAGTGACAGGTTCAAGTTAGACAAATGTGACTAGACTCAAGGAATTCACATATGAGTTGCTTACAGAAGGATCAGATTACATCATACTATAGAAGTCTTTTTAGGGGGAGTCAGAAAGAAACAAGCAAAGAGACAGATACGATTCATTGGCTATTAGTAAGTGTTATATCTCACCCCAAGTGCTTTATTCACATCTATACTGTTCAGCACTTCTCTATAATATCCTATATGCTGCTTATAAGCACTTCTGAGTGTGTGAGAGACAGGAAGCAGAATCTCCTGTCTCCATGTGAAGTCTATGAGCAGACATGATACCTGCTAGTCTCCACCTACTAGAGGAGAAACTGTAAAAATATGCCATACACATTACATAGGGAGACATTTATTAAGCTGAAATACGCCTATATTAGGCATATTTCAGGAGCAGATTGCGGCACAACAGCTAGTGCCTTCTCTCCGCTCACGCCACGTCTAAAAAAGTGGGCATGGCGTGGGCGGTGAAGGGGGTGGGCCTTAACATTTTCTATGTCAGTTTCAGGCGTGGATAAAGGTCTAAATGTAGGACAGCCTGAAAGCTGTCTTACATTTAGAACTAGCAGAGGATCATCCAAAGTTATGAAGAGGGTGGTGCCTCTTCATAACTTCGGCGGAACCACCGCCAGCTTAGGGATTTATTAAGACCGGCGTCTAAAAGGCCGGTTTTAATAAATGTGCCTTATAATGGTCATATATAGTGCCTATACCTATAAATGGCTGCTTATTCTGAAAGTTTAGGTACATATTAAGATATATTTTTTTTATTATGGAAGTCAAAGGCAGACATATCCACACATATAGGCATATGTTTCTACAGTATACATTTGGATTTATTTGAAGAACAAAAAAAAGACAAACATAAAAAAAAAAAGGGATCATCAACTAGATGCTAACTATATAACTTTTTTGATGGATCCATTTCACACATCCATTAAAAAATATACAGTTGCATACAGTTATTACTAGAGATGAGCAAATTTCATAGTTTGAAATTCGTTCACGCTTCGTTTACTGGTAAAAGGTGAATTGCGTTATGGATTCCACTACTAATAATTCTATGACGGAACATCCAATATTAGCAAAACACCAATAATTCAATATGTGTGGCAATATGCAATAGCTCACCAAAAATCTAAACACACACATATAATATAGATTAATTCCGTTGTTCCGCACCGCAAATAAATATGACATGTCATATTATTTGCAGTGCGGACAGACCACGGACCCATTCAATTTGAATAGGTCCAGCCAGCTGCACTGATGTTGCCCGTGCAGCACGGAACGGCTGCCCAACGGCCGTGTGCATGAGGCCTCACACTGTTATAATATAAGTGCTGAGGTTATTGACTTATACTCAGAGTTTCACTAGGAAATACTCCCATGTAAACAAATAATCATGAGCATAAGAAGTACGTAGAACAATACTTCAAAAAACCAGTACAAACCAGGCGTAAGGGAGGGACACCAACCCCGAGGCACGTTTCGCCTCGCTTGCCCTTGGGGGTGCATCCCTCCCTTTAGAGGCCTTCCGTTATTCATTCCGTCATAATAGAAGTCTATGGTTTGCATAACGGATCCGTCCTGTTTCCGTTATGCAGGGGAGTCCTCTCCTGCATAACAGAAACGGGACAGATCCGTTATGCAGCCAATAAACTTCTATTATGACGGAATGAATGACGGAAGGCCTCTAAAGGCATTTTGTCATAGAATTGCATTATGTCCGTGGTAACGGAGTCCATAACGCAATTCACCTTTTACCAGTAAACGAAGCGTGAACGAATTTCATAACCGGAAATTTGCTCATCTCTAGTTATTACCCATTTTGCTGCCACAAATGGGGTGTGAACCTAGCCTAGCTAAAAGTGCAGGACATAAATAAGTACCGCTGGGGGCCAAGCATTTGTTGAAAGAGCTTGGGCGGCTTTTTGAGCACTCCTGGTCTCACAATATTCGCACCTCAAGACCACCATAAGAATCATGCAGTTTCCTATAAGCTTGAGAACACAAAAAATGAGGCCAACATACGGAAAATACGAGCAGATTCCCGCTAAGCCATGTTAATCTTCCCATATGTGTGACATCAACTAGACTTACCAGTTGAATTAAACACTTATGAAATATTACTGCTATAAAAGTAATGGGTAAGCCACAGGCAAAAGATATTTACATGACAAGTACACTCTATGGCTCAGTTGGGAGTAGTATTCAAAGTATTCATATTATTAGCTGTGCACTGATTAAAATGTTGATCCATTTACTACACAATACAGCTGTATGACATTATAATACATGAAATATTCAGATGTGGTTGGCCTCATAAAACTGATAATGCAGGTGGCTTACTTATAATTTTTGCATAAGTCCTCTAAATATGATGGCACAACGAGTATGTTAATTGGGAAACAGACGAAAAATAGTATAAACCCTGTAAACACAATTTAAACACACTTAAAAGCACAGAAAGCAAATTTCTTGGCATATCGGAAATCTAAACGAAATGACTAAGATCACTGCAGACTGGACCAACCATTTTTCTTAATTTACATGGCCTATCAGATTCTACATTCCACATTTTTGAGTACAGAAAAACAAATATAATGACCCAGACTGTGAATGCAGTCAGCGAAGGGTAGTTATTATCACAATGGCCTATATGCTGTGATAAATTCATGATTCTATGTTTTTAAAGGCTTTGTCAAGGATTTTCAACCTGGCTAAGAATAGGCAATCGTATAAAGAATGCTCACTTCTTAAAGGGGTTATCCAACCCCAAAAATGCCCCCCAAATGCCCGGGCCCCTCACACAGATTGTACTTACCTCGCTCCTGGCACCCGCATCCCTTCTGATGCCCGCATGGCCGCTGCTGCATCTCTCCGTCGCGCGGATCGAAACATTCGTTGATGGGGGGAGCAGCCAATAGCAGGCCGTGACAGGAACAAGCCTCCCTAGCATCGCGGATGGGATGCAGTGGTGGCGATGCCGGCATCAGAAGCGATGCAGGTGTCGGGGAGAGAGGTAAGTATAATCTGTGTGAGGGGCCCAAGCCACTACAGAGTAGTCTTTGCGGTTCTCACCAGTCCTGCAGCGATGTTGTTAGGTAAGTTAACCCGGCAGCCAAACAGGCTCAGTGTTCACAAGTCATACATGAGTATGTGACCACTGAGGCCAGAAAGCGAGACTTTTGAAACTCCCAGACATTCACACTGGCAGAAATGATGTCACTTTTTGTACACCAGGGCCTGTGTAGAACGGAGGTGCAACTAGTCTTCAGAGAAATGGTGCAAAGGCAAATTTAGGATTATAAGGCTCTGCTCAAACTTGAGTTACAAGCTGGTATTATGGTTTGCTATTCTCGCAATCAAAAATGCTGATAAATACCCTGATGGAAACCTGACAGGCTCCATAAAAGCCTGGTACACTGGCTGAGGCAGAGCTTCACAGGAAAGGAGTGGGCCTCAGATGTGACATTTTGAGCAAAAATTGTCCATAAAATTCTGTCTTAAAATAAGCCAACCAATAATTGGTAAAAGAGTCTGAGAAAACACCAGATTTATCATCCCGCCTGAGCCACTGTGATAAATCTGATGCAGGTCTAAACAGCCTGTCTAAGGCTACTTTCACACTAGCGTTTTTTCTTTTCCAGCATAGAGTTCCGTCACAGGGGCTCTATACCGGAAAAGAACTGATCAGGCATATACTATGCATTCTGAATGGGGAGTAATCCATTCAGGATGCATCAGGATGTCCTCAGTTCAGTCATTTTGACTGATCAGGCAAAAGAGAAAACCGCAGCATGCTATGGTTTTATCTCCGGCAAAAAAAACTGAAAACTTGTCTGAATGCCGGCATTTTTTCCCATAGGAATGTATTAGTGCCGGATCCGGCATTCAAAATACCGGACCAAAAAAAGTGGAAAAAATAAATGCCAGATCCGTTTTGCCGGATGACACCGGAAAGACAGATCCGGCATTTCAATGTATTTTTTTGACTGATCAGGATCCTGATCAGTCTTACTAATGCCATCAGTTGGCATACGTTTTGCCGGAACTGCTTGCCGGATCACTCTGCCGCGAGTGTGAAAGTAGCCTAAACTTACGCCATCCATATTATTGGTAAATCAGGGCCAATGTCTGTAATTTATAGATGGATTAATACCACATTTATTTGCAGATTAACATAAAACCATTTTGGTCATCACTTTTGGTGTTTATGTAGTGGGTGACGGTAGGAGGGATCCATTAAAACCTAGAAATTTGATCATCTATAGATTTTTATACATGTAGTAAAATGGTAATAGTTTTCTGGTGGTCTGTTGTGCTGTGTACAAAAGTAGGAAGGCTAATAACACTTTTACTGGGAGCTATAAATGGTACAATTTACTCTCACATTTGTTAAATGTAGTCATAAAGCTCAGAAGACATTAAACAGCTGAGGTAAAGCACAATTTAGGGGTCACTAAGTAACAGCAGTTAAGAGTTTAATGGGTTTTTTTTACCCTCTTTTATGCTTTCTTAAGTAATATACAGTTTACAATGGGAATGTTACATGGCGAGAAGTACTTTGGCAAATTGCTCATATCCGGTGTGTGAGTTTTGGGAATATCTATAGATAAGAGGAAACAACTGCTGAGTTTATTAAAACGAGAGGCACATATGGGTGACAATCTACCTACTGAAATTGTCAAAATACAATGGTGCTTGTGAATGTGCTCTAGAGAGTTAAGAACATAACGCTCATTTTAAAATTGTCTGCAATTCGTTTGAAACATAATTAAAACAATTGTGACCTACTGGGTTCTCCTTAGTAACACAGTCACATATGCAGTGTCCCCATTTTATGCATACTTCTGTGTTTGTCCCATAAGGCTGTATATTGAGTGGTGTGTTTCTAGTGGCTAGGCAGGGCTGGCTCCACCCTTTCCTCTTTAGGAGGAAATGGAAGTTAGTCTAGGCGGGTGAGTTGTGGGATTACAAAAGTGAAAGAGATACTGAAAGCAGCAGAAAGTAGAGCGACCTTACAAAGGGAAGGCTAAGCATTTGTCAGAGGAAGGTAAACACATTTACATTGTGGCTACAGCCTTCTCCGCATGAGGTGGGAACTAATAAGTCTCCGGCTGCCCATCATAGAGACAGAAAGGGCCCTCGGTTCAAAGACTGTAGCGTATTCCACTGAGGATACTACTGAGCAAGCAGATAGTCATTCATCAAGCAATAGGATCGTTGGTGTGGCCACCTCAATCATCATTTGTCTAAACAGCACTCTGCTGCTGGCAAATGATGATTCTGTATGAGGACGAGTGATGGTATTAGCAATCACTCCTGCTCATACTGTGGAGGAGATCGCTGCATTTAAATGTAGCTTTCTCCTTCACTGACAGTCCATTGTGAGGAAGAAACGATTCCTTCCAGACAATTGTCTTCTCCTTCAGGCCAAGTAAAGGGGTTGAGTGCACCATCCTATTACCTGATGAACAAGCATTTATCTCATTCACTGGGTAATCAACGGCACTTTTATGTCAGAAAATTATTTCTAACAAGCGTTTGTACAGATGCTCGTTAGTGATAATCTGCCCAAACATCGGGCAGCGTAAAGGGTTCTTAAAGGGAGTCTTTCACGCAGATTCACCCTATTAACCTAATAACAGTGTTATGTCCACGGCATCCCCCCTATTAGAACAGTGCTTACCGTTTGTTTCTTGCTAGCATCGTTGTGGAGAAAAACACTTTTAATCCGCATGCAAATAAGTCTGGGAAGGTGCCCAGGGGCGGCGTTACAACGGCCAGTGACAGGCCGCTGGGTCATTTTCATACGAAGGCACTCCCCCTCCGCCGCGTCTGCCCGCCCTTAGTCTCTGTTCTAACCTCCCGTCTGTAATCCTGCGCATGCGCCGATGAACGCGATATCTGCGCATGCGCATTGAATGAGCACTGTCGGTCCGAGGCATCGTAGTTTAGCGTGCGCATGCGCGGGATTGTGGACGGGAGGAGGGAGGTCAGAACAGAGACTAAGGGCGGGCAAATGCAGCGGAGGGGGAGTGCCTTCGTATGAAAATGACCCAGGGGCCTCACAGACTCATTTGCATGCGGATTAAAAGTGTTTTTCTCCACAACGATGCGAGCAAGGAACAAACGGTAAGCACTGTTCTAATAGGGGGGATGCCATGGACATAACACTGTTATTAGGTTAATAGGGTGAATTTGCGTGAAAGACTCCCTTTAAGTCACAGAAATATCCACAACTGACTCTGCAATGTATGAAGGGAACCATTATTCAGTTTTGAATGTATTGATTGAGCCTTCTTCTCTCCCATCACTTTACCTTTTACTATTTTTTATCAGCCACTATTTCCACCTGGCAATCTGCATACAGTACAATACCCGCTATACCTTCACTGTGGCGGCTGAGAGCAAATCGTTTCCAGCCCCTGTAATCTGCACCTTTCAGACCGTTACATTGTTTCTACAAATGCCAAAACCCCTCCTCGTTATGCGATTGAAATAAAAGACATATTTCATGTCCTCGCTACACACATTTTCCCATCTAATCTTTATGTGCGTTTTCCTTTCCAATATCACTAAATGACTTGATGGTTTTCTTTTGGAGGGAAGAACACAAAATAATTCCATGTGAAAGAAGAGGTTGCCGGAGACAAAATCAGCCTGGTCTTTCTGCACTCCTTCGACAAACAGTGTACCCTTCAAGCAACTGGATTCCATTAACCTCAGGACCTTGTGCTTCTTCTCGCTTTCATTGTTGCACAATTAACTCCTTTTTTACACATTTACCAAGAGAAGCATCAAAACATGTTACAATTAAATGTATGTATAGTGCTTTGCAATAGTATTCGTCCCACTTGGTGTTTTTCCTGTTTTGCTGCATTACAACCTGGAATTTTGGATTTTATTTTAATTTAGATTTTAGGTAATAGACCTGACAAGATAGTCCAAATTGTTACAGAGGAATAAAAAAAAATAAGTGCATATGATAGTGCCTTTGATAGTAAATCCCTAAATAGAATCTGGTCTAATTAACTTCCAAATTCACGTAATTTGTTGGATTGGCGCCCCCTTGTGTCAAAGTTCTGTTCATCTGTTCTGAAAGGCCTCTGAGTCTGCAACACGACTGAGCAACTAATAGGACGACCAGGATGTTCTCTAGACACTTGACAGGCCATATACAAAGTTGTGGAGAAGTATAGACCACGGTCGGGTTATAAAAAAAATATTCCAAACTCTGAACATCCCAGGGATCATTAAATGTAATTCATTATCACAAGATGGAAAGAATGTGGTACAGTTAGAATCCTGACAAGAAGAGGCCACCCACCAAAACTTACAGACCAGGCAAGGAGGGCATTAATCAGAGATTCAACAATGACCTCAATGATAACAGTAAAGGAGATCCAAAAATCCAAAGTGGAGTTGAAAGTTTCTATTGACTACACTACAGAGTGGGGCTTTATAGAAGAGTGGTCCGAAAAAAAGACACTGCTTAAAAAGTCACTGTACTCACACAATTTAATTTCATTTAATAGAGAATGGTGTAATTTCTAAATAACTTCAATTTACAAAATCTGCCTGCATCCATGGGGGAAAAAAAGCTGTAAAGTCATGGCCACAAGCGATCTTACTTCCACCTAATTTTCTGTCCACTGCCTTTTGTTAGGCAAGATCCGTCCCTGGTAACAGAGACACAGAAGATGGCTGAGAGGAAGCGGGGGCGAGTCAGAGCTAGCTGAGCTTCTGAGCCTGATAAAAGAACTACTTTCTATACTGCTTCTAAAGATCACAGGATCCTCCGGCATTTCTGTAAGTGTTATTTATCCCTCCTTATCTGTTCTGTCTCCAGAGCCAAAAACATAGTGGGAAATAAGGGAAAGGAGTAGTACAATGGTGGCAGAGGGGAGATGCCCCTTGCTTCTGAATGAAATGCATCTAGCTGTGCAGCTGAAACAGGGAATAATATGGCTGAAATAAGGAAGCACAGCCATTATGCAAAATATGTTTTTGAAAACTCAGGTAGCGCTTTAAAGAAAAGATGTTTGAAGTTCACCAAACAGCATGTGGCAGACTCCTCAAACACATGGAAGAAGGCTTTCTGGTCAGATGAGACAAAAATGACCAACAAGGAAAACTACTTCCCATCACCCTAAGGGCCGCTTCACACGAGCGGATGCCGTGCGTGGCATCCGCTCCGTGAAAGAGTGCCAAGACCCGCTGCAGACTGCAGAGGCACGGAGCGGTAACATGACTGTTAATGCTCCGTGCCTCTCTGTGATCTCTTTACTACAAAATCACAGTTGTCACTGTGATTTCGTAGTAAAGAGATCACAGAGAGGCACGGAGCATTAACAGTCATGTTACCGCTCCGTGCCTCTGCAGTCTGCAGCGGGTCTTGGCACTCTTTCACGGAGCGGATGCCACGCACGGCATCCGCTCGTGTGAAGCGGCCCTAAGGCTACTTTCACACTAGCGTTCGATTATATTAGCAAAAATATATTAGCAAAAAAAAAGCTAAGTGTGAAATTAGCCTGAGCGGATCCGTCCAGACTTTTGCATTGAAAGTCAATGGGGGACGGATCCGTTTGAAGATTGAGCCATATTGTGGCATCTTCAAACGGATCCGTCCCCATTGACTTACATTGTAAGTCTGGACGGATCCGCACGGCCAGGCGGACACCCGAACGCTGCAAGCAGCGTTCAGGTGTCCGCCTGCTGAGCGGAGCGGAGCGGAGGCTGAACGCCGCCAGACTGATGCAGTCTGAGCGGATCCGCATCCATTCAGACTGCATCAGGGCTGGACGGAAGCGTTCGGGTCCGCTCGTGAGCCCCTTCAAACGGAGCTCACGAGCGGACAGCCGAACGCTAGTGTGAAACTAGCCTAAAAACACAATTTCCACAGTGAAGCATGTTGGTGGCAGTATCATGCTGTGGGGATACTTTTCATCAGCAGGGACTGGAAAGGAGTATTCCAGTTTCAGGACATTGAGTAACTATCCTAAGGTAATCAGGTCATCAATATCAGATTGGTGTGGGTCCAATTTCCAGCACCATCACTGATAAGTTGCCACGGGAATACCCCTTTAATTATTGTCTGTTTCACAGAAAAAAATATGTTACAACTTCAAAGTGGGCATGTTGTGTAAAAACAGGAAAAACATCAATTCAGAAAATGCATAAAGCCAAGCTGCAGCATATAGTTCCATCTGTTCCAGCAGATGAGGTCACAGACTTTACCTGTTAGCTAGGAAGAACACAAAGGGTGTCAATAAAGACTGTGTCGGAAGTGGAGGAAAGGACACATTACTGGATGACATTGACCTCTTCTATGGGGATCACTGGGCATCCACCTTTAAAGGGAACCTGTCACCGGGATTTTGGGTATAGAGCTGAGGACATGGGTTGCTAAATAGCCGCTAGCACATGCGCAAAACCCAGTCCCCATAGCTCTGTGTGCTTTTATTGTGTAAAAAAGGCGATTTGATACATATGCAAATTAACCTGGAATGAGTCCTGTCCTTGAGAGGAGTCAGGGACAGGACTCATCTCAGGTAATTTGCATATGTATCAAATCGTTTTTTTTGACACAATAAAAGCACACAGAGCTATGGGGACTGGATATTGCGGATGTGCTAGCGGCCATCTAGCAACCCATGTCCTCAGCTCTATACACAAAATCCCGGTGACAGGTTCCCTTTAACCCCTTAAGGACACAGCCTTTTTACACCTTAGGACCAGGCCATTTTTTGCAAATCTGACCAGTGTCACTTTAAGTGCTGATAACTTTAAAACGCTTTGACTTATCCAGGCCATTCTGAGATTGTTTTTTCGTCACATATTGTACTTCATGACACTGGTGAAATGAAGTCAAAAAAATATTTTTTTTTGCACCAAAAAATACCTAATTTAACAAATTTTTGGAAAAATTAGCAAATTTCAAAGTTTCAGTTTCTCTACTTCTGTAATACATAGTAATACCCCCAAAAATTGTGATGACTTTACATTCCCCATATGTCTACTTTATGTTTGAATTGTTTTGGGAATGATATTTTATTTTTTGGGGATGTTATAAGGCTTAGAAGTTTAGAAGCAAATCTTGAAATTTTTCAGCAATTTACAAAAACGACATTTTTAGGGACCAGTTCAGGTCTGAAGTCACTTTGCGAGGCTTACATAATAGAAACCACCCAAAAATGACCCCATCTAAGAAACTACACCCCTCAAGGTATTCAAAACTGATTTTACATACGTTGTTAACCCTTTAGGTGTTGCACAAGAGTTATTGGCAAATGGGGATGAAATTTGAGAATTTCTTTTTTTTGTCAAATTTTCCATTTTAACCCATTTTTTCCACTAACAAATCAAGGGTTAACAGCCAAACAAGACTGTATCTTTATTGCCCTGACTCTGCCGTTTACAGAAACACCCAATATGTGGCCGTAAACTACTGTATGGCCACACAGCGGGGCGTAGAGGGAAAGGTGCGCCGTTTGGTTTTTGGAGGGCTGATTTTTATGGACTGGTTTATTTACACCATGTCCCATTTGAAGACCCCTGATGCACCCCTAGAGTAGAAACTCCCCAAAAGTGACCCCATCTAAGAAACTACACCCCTCAAGGTATTCAAAACTAATTTTACATTCGTCGTTAACCCTTTAGGTGTTGTGCAAGAGTTATTGGCAAATGGGGATGAAATTTGCAAATTTCATTTTTTTGTCTAATTTTCCATTTTAACCCATTTTTTCCACTAACAAATCAAGGGTTAACAGCCAAACAAGACTGTATCTTTATTGCCCTGACTCTGCCGTTTACAGAAACACCCAATATGTGGCCGTAAACTACTGTACGGCCACACAGCGGGGCGTAGAGGGAAAGGTGCGCCGTTTGGTTTTTGGCGGGCTGATTTTTATGGACTGGTTTATTTACACCATGTCCCATTTGAAGACCCCTGATGCACCCCTAGAGTAGAAACTCCCTAAAAGTGACCCCATCTAAGAAACTACACCCCTCAAGGTATTCAAAACTGATTTTACATACGTCGTTAACCCTTTAGGTGTTGCGCAAGAGTTATTGGCAAATGGGGATGAAATTAGCAAATTTTATTTTTTTGTCTAATTTTCCATTTTAACCCATTTTTTCCACTAACAAATCAAGGGTTAACAGCCAAACAAGACTGTATCTTTATTGCCCTGACTCTGCCGTTTACAGAAACACCCAATATGTGGCCGTAAACTACTGTACGGCCACACAGCGGGGCGTAGAGGGAAAGGTGCGCCGTTTGGTTTTTGGAGGGCTGATTTTTATGGACTGGTTTATTTACACCATGTCCCATTTGAAGCCCCCTGATGCACCCCTAGAGTAGAAACTCCCTAAAAGTGACCCCATTTTGGAAACTACGGGATAAGGTGGCATTTTTTTGGGGACTATTTTTAGGGTAAATATGATTTTTGGTTGCTCTATATTACATTTTTGTGACGCAAGGTTACCAAAAATTGAAATTCTGGAATTTCATCTCCATTTGCCATTAACTGTTGAGGAACACCTAAAGGGTTAATGAAGTTTGTATAATCAGTTTTGAATACCTTGAGGGGTGTAGTTTCTTAGATGGGGTCAGTTTTGGGGAGTTTTTACTCTAGGGTACATCAGGGGGGCTTCAAAAGGGACATGGTGTCAATAAAAAAGGCCATCAAAATCGGCCTTCCAGAAACCATGTCGGTCCTTTCCTTTTGCGGCCTCCCTTTTACTGATACAGCAGTTTACGACCACAAATGTGGTGTTTCTGTGAACTGCAGTATCAGGGTAATAAATATTAAGTTTTGTTTGGTTGTTAACCCTTGTTTTATTACCGGAAAAAACTGATTGAAATAGAAAAGTGCCCAAAAAAGCGGTTTTGGCACAGTTTTTTTTTTTTTTTTTTTTACTGTGTTAATCTGGGGGGTTAGGTAATGGGATATTTTTATAGAGGAGATTTTTACGGACGCGGCAATACCTAATAAGTCTACTTTTTTTTTACAATTATTTAGGTTTTTGACTATATTATCTTTTTTGATACAAATCTTTTTTTGGGTATCTCTAAAGTCTAAGGGTCATTTTTTTAATTATTTTTTTATCCAATTATCTCATGTGGGGACTCATTTTTTGCGGGATGAGCGGACGGCTTTATTGGCACTTTTTGGGGGGCTATATGACTTTTTGATCGCTTGCTATTAAACTTTTTATTATGTAAGGTGACAAAAAAAAACTTTTTTTGCACCTTTTTTTTTTTTTTTCCTTGACCGTGTTAATCTGGGGGGTTAGGTCATGGGGTAGTTTTATAGAGGAGATTATTACCGATGCGGCGATACCTAATATGTCTACTTTTAATAAATTATTTTAGTTTTTTTTGGGTGTCTCAAGTCTGAGAACCAGTTTTTTTATCCGATGTCAGTGCTAAATTGGGATATAAATTTAGTACTCCATGGAAGTGTGATACTCCCTGAAGCAACCGTCAAAGCAGAGGCCCGGATGATCGGGGCAAGTGTCGCACTGAGTAGTTGTGTCCTTCCGTATCCCCCTCCTGCGACACACTCTGCACTTTTTTTGGGTTCGTCCCTTCTTTCCAGTATGGGGGACCACACCTGGAAAGTGTTGGCCAGGGACGATCCGGGCACCTACAGTTCCCGAGGTACTCCGGCCTGCTCTTTCCCGGTCCGAAAAGATCAGGGCCTTGAGGACTGCCTCATAGAACTGGAGGAATGTCCCTGTGCTGCCAGCGCTTCGGGATAGTACAAAAGAGTTGTACATGGCAACCTGCACCAAGTAGACCGCAACTTTTTTGTACCATGCCCGGGTTTTGCGCATGGCGTTATATGGCTTGAGGACTTGATCAGAGAGATCAACTCCTCCCATATACCGATTGTAAGCGACGATACAATCGGGCTTGAGGACCGTTGCCGCGGTACCTCGCACAGGGACAGGGGTGATGCCGTTACCATGAATTGTGGACAGCATAAGGACATCCCTCTTGTCCTTATACCTGACCAGCAACAGGTTTCCAGTGGTAAGGGCACGGGTCTCACCCCTGGGGATAGGTACCTGGAGGGGGTGGGCAGGGAGGCCGCGTTGATTTTTTCGCACGGTCCCACAAGCGGACGTGGATCTGGCGGCAAGGGACTGGAACAAGGGGATACTGGTATAAAAGTTATCCACGTAAAGGTGGTAACCCTTATCCAGCAGTGGGTACATAAGGTCCCACACAAGTTTCCCGGTAACACCCAGAGTGGGGGGACATTCTGGGGGTTGAATCCGGGAATCTCGCCCCTCGTATACACGAAATTTGTAAGTGTACCCTGAGGTACTCTCACAAATTTTGTATAGCTTCACGCCATACCTCGCCCGCTTGGAGGGCACATACTGGCGGAAAATGAGTCTCCCCTTGAACGCAATGAGAGACTCATCAACCGCGACCTCTCTTCCAGGTACATAGGCCTCCATGAATTTGGCCCCAAAGTGATCGATGACCGGCCGTATCTTGTACAGACGGTCATGGGCAGGATCACCTCGGGGGGGACATGCTGCATTATCGGAATAATGCAGACATTTCCGGATGGCCTCAAACCGGGAGCGTGTCATGGCTGTACTGTAAAGTGGGGCCTGGTATAGGACGTCCCCACTCCAGTACAGCCTGACACTGGGTTTTTTGACCAGTCCCATATGCAGCACGAGGCCCCAAAATGTCCTCATTTCGGCTGCACTGACCGGCGTCCAGCCACCGGGCCTGGCCAAAAAGGAGCCCGGGTGTTGAGCGACGAACTGTTGGGCGTACAGATTCGTCTGCTCCACCATCAGATTTACCAGTGGGTCACTGAAAAAATGACAAAAAAAGTCATATTCAGTGTAGCCCACTGTGGAAATCTGGATTCCTGATTGGCCTACAAAATCAGGAATCACAGGCTCGTATCGCTCTGGGCTACACCAGACAAGTTCACCGGCAGGGGGCTCCGGTGGATTTAACTGGTGGGCCGGGAAACCAGTACGAGCCCCAGAGCTGCTCGTACTAGTGTGGGCCACAGGGTCCCTAACATGGCGGTCCCCTTGCTCCGCCTGGCGGCGTCTCCGCCGCCTTGGGGGCTCATCATCATCGCTAGATGATGAGGAGGATGCGGATGACAACAGGAATGTGGGGTCATCCTCATCCTCACTGGGACTCTCGGAGTCAGAGGCAATCTGGGCGTATGCCTCCTCGGCCGAGAACGTCCGGCGGGCCATAGGGGAGTGTGTGTCTGCGTGTATATGTGCGTGTGTGTAACTCTTTATTTTGTGTGCGTGTGTGTGGGGGCACGGGTGTTCACGAACTCACCCTAAAACTAACAGAAAAAAAATAAAATAAACTAACTAAAAAAAGGGCAAAAAATGTGGGGAAAAAAATTCAAAACCGCTGATCAACCGTCCGAAGTTGATCAGCGGTGGGGTGTGCGATGCGCTAACAGTGGCCGGACACTAAGTGCCGGCCACAGTCAGCGTACACGGAAAAAAAAAAAAATGCACCCCAAAAAAGGTGGGGGGGGGGGGCAGGGCAAGTGGCAGCACCCCTGGGGGGTCTAGGGTCACACAGCTGTGCTGTACTTAAGGACACATGTACGCCCTGTGTCCTTAAGTACCAGGGCACAAGGGCGTACCTGTACGCCCTATGTCCTTAAGAGGTTAAATGTTTGTCTGACTTTTTCAGAATTGTCTCATTAAAAGGTGAGGTGACAAGCTGATTACTACAGGTCTGACTTCTTTAACCCCCCGCAATCAGCTATTACGGCCATGGGAACCTACCATGCCAAATATTCAAATTAATGGCTATCCATGTAATGCAAGGACTTATCAGGTCCATTCGTGACCTTCATATACCCTAAAGGGGCAACTGGACAGAGGTTATTGTGCAGTGACAACTCCTTTAATTATTCTTTCCATCTTGTACAGAAAGTAAAACAATTACCAATAGAAGCTGCCTTCCATAAAATGGAGGGGGAGAATGAGAAGTGTTTACATGCTGCCACAATTAGTTTTCTGAAAGTTCCCTCACCTTTTTGGGGGGCATTTATGGCAGTTAAAGGGGTTGTTCCATGTCGCTTGCTGAGCACTTCCTGGAAGTTCAGAGAGTGGATCCATTCTATTTGATTGAAAGCAGAAGCAAGCAGTGCTGTAATGACATCATCGCGCCGCTTATCGGTGTGTGTGTGTGTGTGCGCGCGCGCGCGTGTTCCCAACCCTGGCTTATTGTAGCTGTACTGAACAGCTCCAGGGCTACAGGGCATGCCCTGGAGCTGATCTACTGAAACGTGATATGGGCATTCATGGATATGCATGGATATGCACTCCTCCACATCAAGCAAAGGACTTCACCCCACTGCAAGATGCAGGACCCACACAGAGAAGGAAGGGGGAGTCAGAGCTTGGAACGGAGGCTCTTCCAATAAAGCATTGCAATTGGTAAATGCCTTCTATTGACTTTTCCTGCAAGAGGGGACCCAAATAGTGAGATGCTTTTCTAATGACGTTTTTTCACATGCATTTTTTTTAAGTCCTATAAAGAAGCCTAAGGGAAAAAAAGAAAAACACACAAAATGAACATCTGGCCACAAAAACACTGTCAAAATGTGACATCATGCCACCCCTATTGCAGGTAAAACAACCTTAACGTCTTATTAAATTGGCCATTACTCTATAGCATAAAATATAATTCTGAACAACAATAATAGTAATAATGAATTATTGAACTGTAAAATGATAGAAAAGGTGATTTGTTTCCCTGCTTGCTGCCATAAACGCGCACGTACTGAGGCACATACAGGTCCTCCTTGTATTCTTAATTATCACTGACATGCTTCATAAGGCACTACTGCAGTGGGAGAGCCTCCTCTATGGAGTCAGGGCAGCAAGGACAAACACAGGCTTATGGCTAGAAAGACTGTGCAGTCACATAATGACACGTAAAATTGCATGTTCTTTTTCAGTACTGTTCTTCATCAGAATACAGTTGGCATATTTGATTTCACCATTAACCTGTGAGTGTGACTGCCGTCCCCTGCCCCCTTTCAATTATTATTTTCTGTCCCCTGCATCGCATTCACAATCTACAAAGAGAATTGCACGTATATGAATTATTCTAAACAAAGCGAGTGAGCTACATTCAGAGTTGAACTTTTACATAGCATAATACGACTCAGACATGACTATGTATGAACATGTAAATGAATGCCTGCATTTTTGGCTTCACTTCACAAACCCACGCATGGGCTGCCTGATAAGACCAGTGGCAGAGATGCTGCATTGCCTTCAGGTAATTAAAGCTAGATAACTGTACAGCCCTGGAAACTGAATTCCAGTGCCCCTATGTGCAATAGTATAAGAAAAACTTATCACTGTTTAATTAAAGGGGTTGTCCCAGGAAAAATATTCTACAGCTTTCGAATCAGCACCTGCATCTGAATACTTTTGTAATTACATGTAATTCAATTTTTTGTATAGCTACTGAGTTATTCAATAAAATGTATCTGTATAGCGCAACCTGATTTTTGTTCTTTTGTCTTGTTTCTTTGACCTGCTCGCTGAGAAGGCCGCACATGCTCAGTTTCATACTTCAGCTGCCTCCTGAGCTGTGATAGGGAGAGCATGGACACGCCCCCTAAGCTGTGATAGGGAGAGCATGGGCACGCCTCCTGAGCTGTTATAGGGAGAGCATGGACACGCCCCCTTAGCTGTGATAGGGAGAGCATGGGCACGCCTCCTGAACTGTGATAGGGAGAGCATGACATGCCCCCTTAGTTGCAGTAGAAAAGACACTCCCCTAGAGCTGTCAGCTTAATACAAATCTAGCAGAGCAACGAATGTGGAGATCTCTGGATCCATGTGAGGTACAGGGCTGGTTCTAGCTTTATTAGAAAGAGATTGTCATGTACTATATGAGGTCTGATTTTGATTTCTTACATTAATCATGGGAGAACCCCTTTAAGGATTCTGTTCTCTGGGAAGTATAAGAAGATATTTCATTTCACTGAGATACATAGGACCAAGGTACTTTTACACTGTGCCTTGCAGTGTCCGTCAGAGGTATAGCCGGGAGAATTTTCCCATCAGATGCCCCTGTGGAAAGATTTCTGTGTGGAATAGAACAGCAGACTGTGGAATAAAAAAAAGGTATACTGATGTATACAGGCTGACAGAGGCACCATATTGTGCTCTTTTGGCTTTTGTCAATTGAATGAGTGCCTATGGAGCTTTTCTGGAATGTTTCACAAGCAAACCCTATAAATCACAAAGGGGCACACTTATTAGGACTGGCGTTTTAGACACCGGTCTTAATAAGGCCCTGCGCTGGCGGTGGATCCGCTGAAGTTATGTAGAGGTGCCTCCACCAGGTGATCACTTCACTCCACCAGGTTATTTAAGCCGGCTGGAGGAGAGGCTCTGCCTGATAATTTGGGGTACTGTCTGTTTTTCTTGCTGTTCCCATTTCTGTAAGCCAACCCTGCTACTCCACAGCATCATCCCTGCAACATATTTAGCTCTACTTAACCAACTAAGCAAAATCAAGTCCTCTGCATCCTCAGCTCCATTGCTTCAGTATATCTACAATCATGCTCTACCATTGGTTCTGCAACCTATTTAGCTCTGCTACATTATCGGTGCATCGGCATCATTCTCCAGGACCAGCCCCCAGTTCGCTGCCTCTGTCCCTCTGCCCTGCTGCACCAGCGCCATCTGTCTGTGTTGTGCAAGACCTGCATTCCACACCAAAGCTTAGTGGACCAACCTCATCATTTGAGACATAACACAATGTAATAATTGATGTATCACATGGTTCCAAATTATCAAAATAATGTCCTTCGAAATGACAGGAGCATTTATTACACGTGTTGTAAAACTTGGATGTTTAATTGTTCTGTGTGTGTGAATTACCATGTACAGCAATCCCTCAAGATACAATGGCCCCTGGATACAATATTTTCAACATACAATGGTCTTTTCTTGGTCATCGTAAGTTGAAACTAGACTCAACATACAATGCCTCAGACTTAGATCCAACCAATCGAAATAACCATTTCTGTGGTAAAACACCATATCGGTTGTCTAGTGGCTCATCTGTAGTACTAAATATCTGTAAAGTATATATCAAGGCAACTGGACTACAGCAAGTCCAGTTGCCTTGATTTATTCTTTACAGATATACCATGACCTGGATAAATGAGAGCCTTCACAGACATGTAGTACTAAATGTTCTGTACTGCCCCCAGTATGTGCCAGGATGAGCTGCTCCTGTGGATACCAGTTAAGCAACAACTCCATTCATTTTTCTGGTCACTCGAGGTACTATGCAAGACCCTGAAGAAGCTCCTGCCCTCATCATACAAAGCCATTTACAGCTTCCAACATCTATTCCTGCTTGATTTATATGTTTTGGTTATCTGCTTATTGCTCTTATATGTCATTTCTTCTTATTCTGGGATGGAATTTTTGGGCTTTGGAACCAATTACTGCCTTTCCACACCTTATGGACTCAATGGTTGACAATGGTCATCCCGGAAACCAATTAATATTGTAACTTGAGGGATATATAGCTCTAAAAAGACAAATTACCATCAGTTACATCATATTATTGAGTAACCTAAGAAATCACAAACCGTAGTTCACTGTGTAAAATACCGAACACAAAAAGAGGCGCATGTAGCCATGCCAAGAAAATTCAGAGAATAATAGAAAGTATATAAAGTAATACAGCTCATAAAAGGAGAATTAGAATAAAGATCACAAGTTTCTGACCTCCGCTTCAAGACATTTCCGGTTCCACATAACAAATACCAGCGCCACATCCAAAAATAATTAAAAGTTAACAATGAGGAACGTTTATAGTTTACACCACAAAAGTCATGTAAAAAGTCACAAGAAAAGTGAGTGGTCGGGCATCTTGAGATCCATTAGATTTACTATAACTTACATCAGGAACTAAGCTGGCGTAGATTTAATTTTTTGTCACATGGGCTCCTGGAAGATGCTCCAAATTTACTACTTATCATATTTGGTGCATTTCACACCAACGGACTGTTCAGTAAGACTGGTGTATGCACCGTTGGTCTCAGCGTTCTTACCACACCGTCTGACCAAACAGCATAAGCCCCTTTGCAGAAACTGCATTCAAGTGGGTGCCTCCTGTAAAAGCCGGGTCCTTACCGCAACAGCTGAGCTGCACGCGGAGGAGTTGATTCGAAGCCAAAGCTTTAATGGCACAGAGTTGCATACCTTGCAGACACAGCACGACAGCAACGCAGCAAAGCAGCCATACAGACACACACCCACAGGAACAGCTCAAAAACCTCACCCTCTTTTGGAGGAAGGGGTAATACATATAAAAAATGAATTCCTAACTTGTCAGAGAAGCTTGTAAATTTAACTCTTAGGTTCTTATGCTCACAGGAATTCATCATATAATTACATTGTGTGATATTCTTCTTGTGTTTTTGCACTGCAATCGGTGGCATTTGCTTATATTCAAAGCATTAGACTGCGAATTACACTAATGGAGGTTGTATCACTGTACGAATGTTTATCACCGCAATAAAGGAACCGATGGCACAACATTTATTTTTGGAGTGCTGGATTGATCATCTCCTTTATCCTTAGCTATCACTAAAATCTAATGTCACAGTAGTGCATGGCATGTAAAAACTCTGGATTTATAGGTTTTAATAATATAAAGTGAACCACCTTTATAATGTATAGATATTTATACAGTGATCTGCCAGCCGCATACACACTAATATTATGCTGCAGAGAGAAGAGATCTGGGACCAAGCTCAGAAAGCAAAGGCTTGGTGCGTGGGTGGTCGAGGTAAACACTTTGGAATTAGATGTCCTGTCAAAGCTTAAATTTATTGCAAGATTCTATAGATCTGCAGACATAAAGACCTTGACACCGTCGAACCATTAGGAATCAGCGTCACTAAAAACCTAGTAGGTTCTAAAAAGTGAAAAATGATTTTGTCCTATATTTTTCCAGATCTTTAAAATAGAACATTACCTAAAGGAGTCTGGATCATATTAATATGAGATGCAATAACTAATTGCTGATTGATCCCAAGAACAGGGGTACCCAGTCTACCGGCCTCATTGGAAAACAGTGGCTGGTCACTCTCCTGCATAGTCTACTGATACAGCTGTAGTATAGGCAGTTCAGGCAAAAATACACACAGGCTCGGCACTATCTTCCTCGAGCAGTCTTAAGGCTTTGAGTTTTGAGGCTTATAGCCCCTTCATTAAGTACAGTGAGATGACTGAACCTGATGACAGGGCTGTGAGCCTCGTAACGTGCTGCAATGTGGAGACCAATAAAGACCACTCAGGCTGCTCGAGAAAGGTAACACCAAGCCTGTGTGTACTTTTGCCCGGACTGACTATGCCAATATAGACCACCCTGACGTTAACAAGGATCCAAGCCAAGGTGGCTATAGCCCAATTGACAAATCTACATGCAATAACTGGTTGTTGAGTCCATCACACAACCAAACGATGTAGTAGGTTTCAACCAAATCATACTACTGCTGCTGAATACTGTCTTTCTTATGAGGCGCTCTGCAGTATTCCAACCTTATCTTCTGCTTGCTTTTAATGGAGAACATCTACAACATACAACATGCAACACCCAATGGAGCATCACACAGAGCACACAAAGCTTCTGTGGCTTTGTAGTACAGAGGGACCCTCCTGCACAGGTCAGTGACAGAATCCAGGATGGATATATATTGGAAAATTGCACCTCATCTTGATTTCAGGCTCTGGAAACCCATTGTGCATTACATCTGAGGAAACAATTGAGGTAATGGACTGCTTTCCACAGAAGCATATTTGAGCTGCTGAAGAGTTAAATAAACTCAAAGATTACAACACAAACATTTTAAAAGGTCAAAAAATGGAGAACTGGAGGGAAAACAGGTGCACTGGGGGCGTCTGCCTACCAACCAGCAGAGAAAATATGCTATTTAACAGGGGAAGGGGTGGAATCTGGGAGGAATGACTTATAGACAAAGGCTGCATGATAAACGGCTACAAACGTTCTCCGGTGATGACTCCATTGTATGCCAAATATTATAATATAAATGTCCTCGCCCAAAAACAGCTTCCATTTTTGTCTTAATTGTGGGGTAAATCCTAAAACTACAGCAGTAGGACATCTGGTACTGTGAGAACTTACCGGTCACGTTGAACATTGTATTTGAGCAGCAGGTAGCATGTTATAGAGCAGGAGGAGCTGAGCAGATAGATGTATAGTTTTATGGGAAAAGGGTTAATATAACTTGTTGTTTTATTCATTTATATCCCTGCTCATACTGGTTTTTGAAGTCAAGGAGTCTCCTATCAGTGATTGACAGCTGTCTCTGTATACACAGTCACAGAGGGAAGGCTGTCAATCACTGATAGGATCCCCTCCTGGACTTCAAAGACCAGAATGAGCAGAAGCTTAAATGACTAAAACAAGGGTTACTGAATCGTTTCCCATAAATATATTATATGTATACGCTTGGGGAAGGCTCTATGGAAGAGCTGAAACGTCGCTGCTGCTATTTTGTTCCACATGGGTGAATACATTTTCTTATATTTTATAACCTTGGAGTGCTGTTCCATATATATATCTGCTCAGCTCCTCCTGCTCTATAACCTGCTGCCTATGGCGTACACTGCATTTCCATGGTGAAAGGTTCCCTATAAAAAGTGCTAACAAAAAGGTATCTATGAATGCTCCTTCAGGAAATCTTTGCTCAATGCCATTTATTTATTTTTTTACTTTTAAAAAGAAATTGCATGAATAGCCTCACTGGACAGATGCAATTATTTTTCATGGCCATCACATTCTGTCATTTTATAAGGGGTTGCCAATCCTAGGATCTGAGAACCTGTATGGTCCTACCCTGTGCCCCATAAACAAAACAAAAAACTACACTCACCTGTTCATGCTGCTGCTCCATTCCCAGTCCCATCCACACCCTGCAGGACCAGGTAGTGGCTTGGTCCTGTGACCGCTGCAGCCAATCACAGACCTCAGCGGTCGCATCAGCTTGAACAGCGCTTCACTGCTGAGCAGGGGAGTAGAGTGGGCAAAGTGGGACCCCTAACAGGTGAGTGTGTTTTTTGTTTTGTTTTATGGGGCACTGGTTAGGACCATAGGGGTTGTTGGCTCCTAACTCACCACATGTATCTCCACTGCTCTGGTTCTGATGCTTTACATTTTCCGTCTCTCTTTACACACAGGAAATGATTGCTTACCCAATCACTTACTGAGGCGGTCATGTGCAGTGCGAGCTCGTATCATCGCTGAGGCCAATGTCAGTGTGGCTGTGTCAGCAAATAATGCTTGTTTTATGCCTGTTCGTGACGCTGCCCCCGTTCCAGGTCGAATCGAGACCATGCAGAGCCAAGTAGTGACCGCTGCTGCCAATCAAAGACCTCAGCAGCCACGTCTGCTTGAACGGTGCATCACTGCTAAATGGTTGGGTGGCTCCTAACTCACCTCATCCGTCCCCACTGCTCTGGGGGTTCTACCTGCAGCAGTCAAGTAGAAAATGTCAGAACCGGATTTAAGAGGTGAATAGTGCATTTTTCGGTTTGTTTTATGATAATTTTTTTAACTCTTGGATAACCCCTTTGAAAATCCTGCTCACTCGCTAGGGTTCCCCGACTGTGCAATCCCCACTGTCTGTCAGCTGTTCTGTGGGGGCAGCACAGTGGCTCAGAGCTCAGCACGGCTGCCTTGCAGCACTGGCTTTAAATCTGCATGGAAGTTGTGTGCGCTCCCTGTATTTACATGGCTTTCCTCTCAGAAATAAATTAATAAGTTAATTTGGAATTTAGATTGTGAGCCCCATAGGAGACAGTGAGTGTTAATCTCTGTACAGTGCTGCACAATATGTTAGCGCTATACAAATTAATAAAATAATATGTAATACAAATACACCTTTTATTCTCCTGGCTTACAGTGCAACCAGTAGTAGTAGAGGCTGTGCATGAGGCAGTGGGGCTTATTACAGGAGAACAAGTAAGATCCTGACACACTGATACAAATATTACAAATTAACCCCTTTCTGATTTTTTATGATTTTTTTATTTTTGGTGGCTTATTAAAAAAGATATGCTCCCTTCTCTGAACATGTGTGAAGTGATAAGATGCAGAAGTGGAATTTATCCTGCTGACCAGAACTCATGCAGGCAGTAAAAAAGCTACAGCACGGTCAACATAATGGAAACAGACGGCACAGGCCTCCCTGTATTTATCCGTACAGCCCGCAGGGCATCATTTTGTATAAAAGCAGAGAGCAGATTATAGGCATCGCACACACTCCCCACTGAGGCTCGCCTAGGAGTTATATGACACACTTGTCTTTAATATAGAGGCAAGTGATAAGACAGGTTTTGTTTCTGGTCTGAGGAACCGTCTCTTTCACGGCGCGTCTCAATAACGGTTTCTCTGCAGGGCAATGCGGAGCACACGTGCACTCTGCAATTTGAGAAATCAAGTGCACCACTTAATAATAATAGGCTTGTCTCTTCAAGAACAGTCATGTTTTCCAGGGGGAGAAAATCCCTTCAACAACATGAATTCGGTCCCTTCTGACTGTGATGCATCTCGACTGGAAAACATACTAATGAACGCTATGAAACATTTGATTAAGCCCCATTTTTTTAAGAAACGTAGCAATAATGAATACTTTCTCAAAGGATTAATATAGTCGAATCCTCCTGTTTTCTCTATCTTTACACACAAAAATGCCACAAGACAGAATAGGAGGATTTTTAAGCTGAGGACCCCTCTTTAAGCTACGAAAAGGAGCCCCAAGTGCGCACTCATTACAGTCCTCATCACTCATGCTGAAGTGTGATGAATATTACTGTAGCAATCTGTAGGTCTGACAGCTCAACGATTCTCACAATTCTTTTAACATGTCTTTTTCACATCAAACGATATAATCAGAGGGTCCATTTTAAAGAGGGCCTTTCACAGGAATTTTCTAGTTTAATCAAATACCTTTCCTTGTGGGGTATCCCCCGCTGATGCTGACACCCTGGTTGTTTTTTTTCAAATACCACTCGTACGCCCCGCTGTGCCCCCTGTAGTGTTCCCGCTCAGTATGTTAATCCTGAGCATCGGTACAGGGAGGAGGAGACGCCAGGGTTTCTCAATGGGCATCGCCATTCACAGTGGAGAGCGTCACAGCCAGGGAGGAAAAAATGCTAACCTTCTCTCCACTGTGATTGGATCGCGGCACAGCCAGGGAGAAGGCGACGCCTATTGAGAAACCCTGGCGTCTCCTCCTCCCTGTACCGATGCTCAGGATTAACATACTGAGCGGGAAAACTGCAGGGCGTACGAGCGGTATTTGAAAAAAAACAACCAGGGTGTCAGCATCAGCGGGGGGGTGTTTAATTAAACTAGAAAATTTCAGTGAAAGGTCCTCTTTAAGGCCTCTTTCACACTACCATATGGCTATTTCAGTGTTTTGCGGTCCGTTTTTCACGGATCCATTGTTCCGTTTTTTTGTTTCCGTTTCCGTTTCCGTTCTTCCATTCCGTTTGGCATATACAGTAATTACATAGAACAAATTGGGCTGGGCATAACATTTTCAATAGATGGTTCCGCAAAAAACGGAAAGGATACAGAAGACATACGGATGCATTTCCGTATGCATTCCGTATTTTTTTGCGGACCCATTGACTTTAACGGAGCCACGGAACGTGATTTGCGGCCAAATATAGGACATGTTCTATCTCTGCACGGAACGGACATACAGAAACACGGAAACTGAATGCATACGGAGTACATTCGTTTGTTTTTTTGCGGAACCATTGAAATGAATTATTTCGTATATGGACCGTATACAGAACGCAAAAAAAAGGCCCGCAAAACAGAAAAAATAAACGGTAGTGTGAAAGAGGCCTAAGGCTATGGTTACCTTTACACTGATGTTTATGTTTTTGTTACTGTTAATTTGCTTCCTGAGCTACAGATATTGTTGACCCATCCTTAGGACAGTTCATCAATATGAGATTTGTTTGGGTCCGATGCCCAGCTCATCAGCTGTTTGAAAGGGCCACAGCACAGGCTCCGGCGTCCTCTTCACCATTTTCCTGCACGATGTCCACGGTGTATTGGCGGTGCAGTGTAATTACAGCTGTTTGTCCCCTTCAAGTGAACAGGAGATGGAGCTGCAATTACACTGCAGAGCCGCTATAAAGTAGATGGATAGATGCAGGTAAACATTGTAGAGGATGCAGCGCTTGCTCTGCCTCTCTAAAACAGTTGATCGGCGAGTGTGCAGGGAGTCACACCCCCACCAATCTGATGCTGATGACCTGTCCTGAGGATAGGCCATCAATATTTGCAGCCCGGACAACACCATTTAGTAACTTTCTATACTTTCTTCATCAAAAATGTCCTTCTACAAAGAGTGTGCAAGTCCTTCACCAAGCCGGTGACGCTGCTGCTAAACATGCTATAAATCTGTCAGAGTGCTGTTCTTGTTTTTGACTGCTCTCTTTACTGTCCCCTCACTTCTCTCAGTTAGAGTAGCAGCAGATAGTTTGTACATGGCAAATGCTTGTGGAGAGTGGGCAAGGATTCAAGAAGGGCAGTCCATACAAGCACAATCACACACTCCTCAGCATCAGAGATGGGGAAACAGTCCAGGAATGAGTCTCAATCAAACATACTGTAAGGCTACTTTCACACTGACGTTTTGGTTTTCCATTTGTGAGATCTGTTCAGGGCTCTCACGAGCGGTCCAAAAAGGATCAGTTTTGCCCTAATACATTCTGAATGGAAAAGGATCCGCTCAGAATGCATCACTTTACCTCCGATCAGTCTCCATTCCGCTCTGGAGGCGGACACCAAAACACTGCCTGCAGCGTTGCCGTCCGCCTGACGAAATGGAGCCAAACGGATCCGTCCTGGCACACAATGTAAAACAACGGGGACGGATCTGTTTTCACTGACACAATCTAGCACAATAGAAAACGGATCCTTCCCCCATTGACTTTCAATGGTGCTCAAGACGGATCCGTGATGGCTATGGAAGACATAATACAACCGGATAGGTTCATGACAGATGCATGCGGTTGTATTATTGTAACGGAAGCGTTTTTTGCAGATCCATGACGGATCCGCAAAAAACGCTAGTGTGAAAGTAGCCTAAGCTAGTGAAGACAGCAGCATCCTGGACCTGCAATTATTATTTTTTTTACTCATGGCAACCACTAACGTGCAAAAATACTCTAAGTTGTGACTGAAAAATTGCCAAAGGCTGTGAATCTAATTCCACGTGGAAAGCACAGATCCCCAGCATCTACACCTATACGGCATGCTAATGTAATAAAGCTGCTCAGAGACAGACCAGCACTCAGCTGACAGCTGCACTAGCTTTCCTCCCTATACCATTCACAAGGTCAATTAGCTAGTTGCCCTTCTTTGAAATAAAAATGTGCAAACACCTTCAAAGGTGACGAACAAAGCTGAAAGCGATTTCTCTCAAATTCCCTATACTTGGTTCGGCCAAGCATGCAGGTGTTTTCAGTGGGGAGGGAGGAGAAAGCCTCTGCCTCTGGAAAAACAAAAGAATTGGGTGAAAAAATGTCAATGTACCTAATCCATCTCCCAATATTACCTGTAAGTGAAGACTAGGGAGCTCTCCTTACACATTAGACTGTTGGCTGGTCCCACCAACTGATAAAATGCTAATGTCTATGGGGGCATACCCCGCTTCCATGTAGCTCGAATAGCTTTTAATTAATTAATTGTGCAAACAGTCTTCAAACATAATGGAGTCTTCTTGCTGAACAGCTATAATCCTGCATCCACCACTGGAGTCAGGGAAGGTTCTGGGTAAGAAAGGAACAATAAATGCCCTGTCCAAAGAGCATTTGACCTCTAAATTACGAAAAAATGAATGAGATTTCACTATGGTGAGATTTACTGTCTCGGGGCAGGGCGCTCGGAATGAGCACAGCAGTATTACTGAAAGAGAGCGAATAAAATTCCTCAAAATGAAAATGTCCCTATTTATAATGCCTACGGCTTCCATATTATAAATTATGCTAACATGCCAGTAAAAATCAAGCTGTGCAGCTGGGGTATACTTCTGCAGCTACACCGAGCAGACCAGCTCATGATCTTCTCATTTAACCCTGTAGTTCCATCAACAAGAACATTGACTACCTTTACTTTTTAAAGACTGCAAGTCGAAAATAATTGCAATTAGGTCTGCTCCGTAATTACAGGGGCTCACTAAGGCTGGTTTTACATGGCAATCTTGGCCACGTCACCCGAACAATGATCACTGTGTAGCACTGAAGCCATCGAACTGAACGGTATTGCAGCACAATTCACAAGTTGCCCCAGAGTTGCAAAGGAAAAACAGCAGTTCCAGAATTTTTTGCAATTCTGGGGCCGTGACAACTTGCGAGTTGCAGTACAACCCTATTTAGTTCAATAGCTGCTGTGCAGGAGTGTTGGGGCCAAGATCTCCATGTAACTCCAGCCTTGAAGAAGATTGCCTTGAGAGTAAAAACTCCAACAGACAGTCGTCATAAGATACGTCGGCTAAAAACCCAGATATGCTGTGCCGACCAAAGGGGGTTTTCCAGGACTTAAAGGCGAATTCCGGTTTTGAGATATTGATGACCTAGCCTTGGTTTACTAGGAAGGGGCTGCAGTGCTTGTCTAGGTACACAGCTTTTTAGGCTTACGGTTTGTATACAGGGATCTGTGCTAATGTTCCTCAAGATAAAGATGCATTCAGACTGCCCGGCAGAGAAGGCAATTATCGAGAAGGGACTGTTCCTTCCGAATAACTGGCTGCTCATCAGCGGAGGAAAGAGCTGCATTTACATGCAGTGATGACCTCCACTGTATGGGGGCAAGTGATGACTACTACCTTCATTCATCCTCATACAGATTGTTCCGGAGCTGCAGATCACTGTTTACAGAGCACAATCTGCTGCCCAAAAATAATGATTGGGGTGCCGTACCAAAGATCATTTCACCTGATGAACAAGCATTTTGCCCATTCATCGGGTGATCTGGGGCAGCTCTACATGGACAGATTAAAAGGAAAAAGGGTTAATACTAACGGTTGTTCCCGATAAGCTGCCCGACCCAGAAATTATTTTAACCTACAGCAGGCTCATCTTTGAAAGCTTGCGCATCCATAGAGTTCTACTGATAAGCTTATAGGTAGGCTTCAGCGAATCCAAAGTCAATTTGTTCAACTACTTTGATTTTAATGTTGTATCTGTACAGCATTAAAATGTATTGGCTCCGTGGAGCCAAAGTTCTTCTTGCCCGAAGTCACGCGAGACTTCGATTATCCAACTTCCTACTGTGTGCATATCTGCATACTGAAAATCTATTTAAGGCTACTTTCACACTAGCGTTCGATCGGATCCGTTCTGAACGGATCCGATCATATTAATGCAGACGGAGGCTCCGTTCAGTACGGATCCGTCTGCATTAATAACTTAGAAAAAATTCTAAGTGTGAAAGTAGCCTGAGCGGATCCGTTCAGACTTTCAATGTAAAGTCAATGGGGGACGGATCCGCTTGAAGATTGAGCCATATGGTGTCATCTTCAAGCGGATCCGTTCCCATTGACTTACATTGTAAGTCTGAACGGATCCGCTCGCCTCCGCACGGCCAGGCGGACAGCTGAACGCTGCAAGCAGCGTTCAGCTGTCCGCCTGGCCGTGCGGAGGCGAGCGGAGGCTGAACGCCGCCAGACTGATGCAGTCTGAGCGGATCCGCTCCATTCAGACTGCATCAGGGCTGGACGGAGGCGTTCGGGTCCGCTCGTGAGCCCCTTCAAACGGAGCTCACGAGCGGACCGACGAACGCTAGTGTGAAAGGAGCCTAAAATAGCAATCCAAACTGGGCTTTGGTACTTTGGGCGAGAAGAACTTTGGCTCTACGGAGCCAATACATTTGAATGCTGTACGGAAACAGCATTACAATCGAAGAATTTGAACAAATCGACTTTGGATCTATGATCGAATGTCGATTCGCTGACGCCTACTTGTAGGCGAGTCCATGCAGTGTCTCACAAGGATGAGCCTGCAAGCACTCCGATAGCTTTCCTGCTCCTCTGGTTTATTTTCTAGCCGCTCTCAGTGGCAGAAGTTTAGCACACTGCATGTGACGAGGTGCTAGTGCAGTACCCCAGAGCAGGAGGTACCTGCAAATTGTTTGTTGTTCAATGTTTGTCACATTATTTAATGTCCTATATAACCAGTACATTTAGTGGGTATGGATCCTGGATCGTCCAGAGCTCAGTCTAGTTAGTTCTAGTCTGGAGATAGGAGATAGCCGAGTGAGGAAGCAATTCTATGTGCTCCAATCCTCACAAGACTGGTAAAAAGTTGCAGAAAATCAGTTTCTCTGAAGATTATCTGCTGAGAGTAAGATTTCACAATTCCTATGGTACCCAAGAAATAAAGAGGAAATTTTTAAAAAAGAGGTCCAGAAATTTGCCTTGCCGAGCATAGGAGTCAGACAGAAAAGTATTTGCTGATCAAAGCCATTAGACCTTACTGCTGTGAGGGGAATACTGCTAAGAAATCCTTCACATTTGGGCACGACCTTGCCAGTCATATCTCAAACCTGTATGCCTCAGGTTTCATCTCAAAAGTAATATAGCCAGCCATAGATTCTACAGAAAGACATTTTGGGAAGACAGAGAGGAAAGAGTACTATAATTCCCATCCTTGCTCAAGTCCATACAAAACCACCTGCTTGTATATTTTGGGATCTTTGTTTTGGTACTGTTGAATTGTACCACAACTCCCATTTTGCACTTCAGTAAAAAGAGAGACATTTGTCTTCCACATCTGGCCTGGCTACTGACTCCAACACCATCTGCTGCCCACAGCTAAACCCTCTCCTGCCTTGTTGCAACCACACCAAAAATCACAACACCAAGGACACCCCAACTTGCATAAGACAGGAGCCCCAATATCAGGGTGTGCCCTGAGGAAAGAAAGGGTGTCCAAGAATGGTGCACCTCATTTCACTGCCCTGGTCCTAGGGAGCAAGGGTTTAAAGAGAGCCACTGTGATAGGCTTTTGCAGCTAGAGCCACTGTCACTCCCATCCTCCACTTCGGCTCCTCGGATGCTTCCAGCACTGGCGCTTGCTGTGCTGATACTTTGCATCATATTATAAGCATGTAATCTGAGGCTGAAACTGCCTTCAGCTTCATACTTCCAAGAATTTCCAATTCAGCATGAAATCTTTGAACGATCAGGTCATCCCCAGATTCAAAATTGATTTGCTAAACTCTTTCTGTAGTTCCTGAACCATCAAATACTTGTCTACGGGTCTGTACATCAAAGAAACCCTGAAAATATATTTATCACACGATCAAAAAGAAAAACTGAGATTGCTTTCATGAAAATTAGGTCAGTACTAAAAGAATGAGGAATGAACACGTCTTCTAGATAATTAGCTAGCAAGGGTTTATAATTGAGCACTACATAGGAATGGTGTAAGCCATGTGTAGGCCTCTCTTCAGTCCTAGGTTACATAAGTAGACTATTTTCACAATGTTGTATGAAGTCCTATACACGACAAATGCCAAACCCCGACATTTCAATTTTAAGCTCTTCTCCAATCTTAATTATAGCCACCTATTAACAAAGGGAAAATAAATGACAGAAAGCACTTGACATTTTTGATAAGTAGAGGAAGCCTTGAAGATCCTAACCAAAGGATGATCCACAGTGTACGTCAATGAAAAAATAAGCCTCAAGTCTGTCAAAGAACTTCAATCATTTCTATTAGACATAAAGTCACATATTCCTGTGAGTACACCAAAAACGACACAACTAGTGCCGGCTACAGACGTACCGAAAGAATGTCAGTGATTGGTACAGTATGATAAGCTACCTTTTTCAAGTTGGCTTCAAAAGAGTACCTCAACGGCAAGGAAATCAACTGGAATTTGGAAGACTTTTTCTGTCGGTAAAATGAACCTCATACATTCAGATGTCCAAAAAAATAACATCACTGGGTCCTATGGGAGATAAGCGGCCATCTAACATCAATGACGCTCATCTCACAGGGAAGAAACAACGCACACTACATTGTGTTTACAGGTCACAAGTCACGAGAATGGCTATCTCAGGGTCTTCTCACATTGCATTACTGGCTTCCTTTAAATATATACAGGAGTGTCGGTACAGTATTCATTTATCAGATCCAATTTTTACGGGACAGTCTATTCCATCCAGGAAAAAAGAAAACGGCAACCCTGACAATTTCTTAATTGTAGCTCCTGCTCATACTGGGCCTAGGAGTCCAGTGGGTGGTCCTACTCATTAGGTGGCAGGGGCGTAACTACCATAGTGGCAAACCGTGCGACTGCTATGGGGCCCTGGGCAAGAGGGGGCCCAGTCGGGATCATCTCTTTTTCTACTGGGGGTGAAAACCTGGTCAGGACTCTACCCTCTAAAGGAACAACTTTTAGCAAATGAAGCAGTAGAAAAAATGGCCCAAGGGTCACTGAAAGGGGTTTAGGTGGAAACCCTTCTGTCCTGTGTGGGGGCCTGGTTTGATCCCTGCTATGGGGCCCTTACTTCTCTACGTACGCCACTGTTAGGTGGTATGACCTCCTATACAAGGAAGGCTGTCAATAGCTGATAGTGCCACCCACTGGACTCCTAAGCATAGATAGAGCAGAAATGTTCTTGGCAGATATACACCTCCTTTATAAGATGCTGTCTACTGACCAACCTGCATGCACAACGTGTCTGGACACTATGGTAAGAAGTGTATAAAGGCTTTCTTGGAAAATATATCAACAGATTAGAAGGGTAGACAGGTTACATGAAGTTATCGCCTGTTAGACCACCAATCATGACAATGAACGCCATGGAAGATAGAGCATGGGCACTGCCGATGCATTCGTCTTTATAGGACTGCCAGAAATAGTTCAGCCCTGTTACTCAGCAACCTATTTTCACCTGAAGAAGGGGAGTTGTTTCCCCAAAACGCATTGTGAAGTGATTTTATAATCAATTAACCTTAAAGATTGCTACTAACTCCAACTGGCCGGTCCTTTTTTGCGCCGAAGGATGATCTTTTCTGTATTCACACTCAGCTATCTTCGGCATAGAGAATGAATGGAGCAGCAGTGCACATGCAAGGGGTACTGGGCTCCGTTTTGATGATCAGCAGGGGTCCCAATGGTCAGACCCCCAACAATCTACTAGTTATTCCCTATCCTGTGAACAGGGGATAGCTTCATTTACCTGGAAAACCCTTTTAGTAAATGACGTCTATGCATTTACTCAATGGTCGTCCCCGAGAGCTGATTGCAAGGATCATGGGTGGCAGTGATGGTGGGGTTGCTTCATGCAGAGGACCACCGACTAGGAATATGATGCACATACAGCTGTATAGATGGATGCCACTTTCTTCAGCAGCAGTCTCAGTATATAGGACATATAAGAGCATCTGCATTATGTGCAGTGGCTTCAATTTTTAGGAAAAATTTTCGACATTTTTTAAGTTTATATAATTAAATGATGCCCTGCGTATGTGTGCCACAAAGGAGCATAATATTTCAGAGCTAAAAGCAGCACACCAGGCTGAAATATACATAGGGCTCACATATACCAGAGAGATTCACCTGTGGATACCCACTGTAATAGAACTGGGACACTGACTATAGAACTCAGGAACCAGGGGAGGGGGGGGGGGGTTGATTACATGGACTCCATTTATACAGGTCCAGGAAGCCCCATCTCACTATCAGCCCCATCTGCGTGTATCCTCGCCCCATCTGCGTGTATCCTCGCCCCAGTATCCTCCTAAAAAGCTGAGATCCCCTCTTGGGAATATATTTGGAACTGTTACCACTGCACGGGCTCTGTTAATAAAGTCCTATAGATATACTGTACTGGACACGTTTCAAACTTCAGAAACTTTGCAGCAAAAAATTGAACTTAAAATCTGATATTCTGATGGGTTTTATTGAGGGTTGGTCGCAATTATTCATTTCATCAGGATAGGCACAGAGGTGAAGCTACATGTAATGCCCTGGCTATACAGTAGTGGGATGACATACAGCACAGTCATCTACCTACCTACAATCTGAGGGACCCTCAGCAGAGATTATATATATATATATATATATATATATATATATATATGTGTGTGTGTTTGTATCATGCAGCGCCCCTGTGTTACCATTTCTGACTATAAAGAACTATAATAATACTAATAATAATAAATATGCCGAATAATAACACAATAGAATAATATGTACAATATTCATAATATCATGTACACAACAAAACTATACAAAGTATAAAATGCTAGTACCCATCAGTGGGACACTATGTGGCGGCCGGCCCGGGGTGTACTGACCTGGTTTTCTCCTGACAGGCCTCTTCCTGCCGCTGCAGAACCGCACTTTGCTGAACACTCCCAGCACATGCCGCTCGCACAGGGACCGGCCGTCCTTGCTGGGGCTGGTGCGGCGCTTGGACGTGCACACCCGGTCGCTGTTGGACTCCCGCGCCTGCCTCTTCTGCCGGATCAGGGAGCTGGCTATAGCCGCAGCCATGGCTCCCCCCGCAGCCGCCTCCCAGGTAGCCCCCTGTATTAGAGTCACGGGATAGCCGTAGAAGTGTGGGGTCCGCGGGGCGTGCAGGCTCTACACTGCTCCGGTGCTCGCCATGTCCCGCACCCTAGGAGCCCATGGCCGGAGGCGAGGCGCCGCCGCCTTCTCTGCCTGGCAGGGTGCAGTGGGCGCTGCTGCTGCTGCTGGGACTCCACAGGTCACTCGGCGCCCTCACTGACTGCAGGATTCCCGCAGCGGCTCGCACTGGCTGCTCCCGACACACATGATGTCCTCCGCTTCTTATATGTCATCCCCGGCACACGTGTGTCACACTGGGGCGCCCCCGCCGCACACCCAGCACTTGTGCCCATCCATAGCTGTCGCCGCTCTCAATGTCACCGGATCATCCCGCTCAGCCACAACTTGGACGGGGGGAGGTCCCAGGTAGCGCGGGCCCCGGGGGTGTCGGGCAGGTGACTGCAAGTTCCACCCTTAAAGTGCCCCATGCACAGCTGTGCCAGAGCCCTCCTCCTCCCCCGGGCTCCCTGGCATCTCCCGGGGCACTGAGGGCGGGGAGCGGGGCCGCTGCAGGTAGACCTCCCTCACCGGCGGAGGAATGCAGCGGTCCTCTGTCTTCCTATCTCCGCGCTCTACGCAATCCTACGTGATCGAGGTTCGGATGAGAAATTCTCCCCGGCGGTCAAAGGGAACTGCAGCTTCCAGCCACCCCGACTGCTCACATCCTATGTGCCATGCTGCCCGCTACACAGTGTGTCTCACCCCTGTCAGTGCCATACTGCCCGCTACACAGTGTGTCTCACCCCTGTCAGTGCCATGCTGCCCGCTACACAGTGTGTCTCACCCCTGTCAGTGCCATACTGCCCGCTACACAGTGTGTCACTGCCATACTGCCCGCTACACAGTGTGTCAGTGCCATACTGCCCGCTACACAGTGTGTCTCACCCCTGTCAGTGCCATACTGCCCGCTACACAGTGTGTCTCACCCCTGTCAGTGCCATACTGCCCGCTACACAGTGTGTCTCACCCCTGTCAGTGCCATGCTGCCCGCTACACAGTGTGTCTCACCCCTGTCAGTGCCATACTGCCCGCTACACAGTGTGTCTCACCCCTGTCAGTGCCATACTGCCCGCTACACAGTGTGTCTCACCCCTGTCAGTGCCATACTGCCCGCTACACAGTGTGTCACTGCCATACTGCCCACTACACAGTGTGTCACCCCTGTCAGTGCCATACTGCCCGCTACACAGTGTGTCACCCCTGTCAGTGCCATACTGCCCGCTACACAGTGTGTCACTGCCATACTGCCCGCTACACAGTGTGTCACTGCCATACTGCCCGCTACACAGTGTGTCACTGCCATACTGCCCACTACACAGTGTGTCACTGCCATACTGCCCGCTACAGTGTGTCACTGCCATACTGCCCGCTACACAGTGTGTCACCCCTGTCACTGCCATACTGCCCACTACACAGTGTGTCACCCCTGTCAGTGCCATACTGCCCGCTACACAGTGTGTCACCCTTGTCACTGCCATACTGCCCGCTACACAGTGTGTCACCCCTGTCACTGCCATACTGCACGCTACACAGTGTGTCACCGCTCTCACTGCCATACTGCCCGCTACACAGTGTGTCACCCCTGTCACTGCCCGCTACACAGTGTGTCACTGCCATACTGCCCGCTACACAGTGTGTCACCCCTGCCAGTGCCATACTGCCCGCTACACAGTGTGTCACCCACGTCACTGTCATACTGCCCGCTACACAGTGCGTCACCCCTGTCACTGCCATACTGCCCGCTACACAATGTCTCACTGCCATACTGCCCGCTACACAGTGTGTCACCCCTGTCACTGCCATACTGCCTGCTACACAGTGTGTCACCCCTGTCACTGCCATACTGCCCGCTACAGTGTGTCTCACCCCTGTCAGTGCCATACTGCCTTCTACACAGTGTGTCTCACCCCTGTCACTGCCATACTGCCTTCTACACAGTGTGTCACCCCTGTCAGTGCTTTACTGCCCGCTACACAGTGTGTCACCCCTGTCACTGCCATACTGCCTGCTACATCGTGTCAACCCTGTCACTGCCATACTGCCTGCTACATTGTGTGTCACCCCTGTCAGTGCCATGCTGCCTAAAACACACAGTGTGTCACCCCTGTCACTGCCATACTGCCTGCTGCATCATGTCACCCCTGTCACTGCCATACTGCCCGCTACAGTGTGTCTCACCCCTGTCAGTGCCATACTGCCTTCTACACAGTGTGTCTCACCCCTGTCACTGCCATACTGCCTTCTACACAGTGTGTCACCCCTGTCAGTGCTTTACTGCCCGCTACACAGTGTGTCACCCCTGTCACTGCCATACTGCCTGCTACATCGTGTCAACCCTGTCACTGCCATACTGCCTGCTACATTGTGTGTCACCCCTGTCAGTGCCATGCTGCCTAAAACACACAGTGTGTCACCCCTGTCACTGCCATACTGCCTGCTGCATCATGTCACCCCTGTCACTGCCATACTGCCTGCTACATAGTGTGTCACCCCTGTTACTGCTATGCTGCCTTTTACATCGTGTTACCCCTGTCAGTGCCATACTGCCCGCTACACAGTGTGTCACCCCTGTCACTGCCATACTGCCTGCTACATTGTGTGTCACCCCTGTCAGTGCCATACTGCCTGGAGTGTATCACCCCTATCATTGCCATACTGCCTGCTACATGCAGTGTGTCACCCCTCTCACTACCATACTGCCTGCTACATACAATGTGTCACCCCTGCACTGCCATACTGCCTTCTACATGTGTGTCACCACTGCCATACTGCCTGCTTCATACTTTCACTGCCATACTGGCTGCTGCATAGTATGTCACCCCGACACTGCCATACTGTCTGCTTACACACAGTGTGTCACTCCTGTCACTGCAATACTGCCAGCTAAATGCAGTATGTCACCCCTTTCACTGCCAAAATGCATACTACATGCAGTGTATCACCCTTGTTACTTCCATATTATCTGCTACATAGTTTTTCATCCCTGCACTGCCATACTGCCTGCTACATGCCGTGTCACCCCTGTCACTGCCATTCTGCCTGCTACATAGTGTCAGCCCTGTCACTGCCATACTGCCCGCTGCATAGTCTCACTCCTGTCATTGCCATACTGGCTGCTACACACACTGTGTCACCCCTGTCACTGCCATACTGCCTGCTACATGCACTGTTACCCCTGAGACTGCCATACTGCCTGCTTCACAGTGTGTTAGCCAAGTTACTGCCATACTGCCTGCTACATGCACTCTCACTGTCATACTGCCTGCTACATGCACTCTCACTGTCATACTGCCTGCTACATGCACTCTCACTGTCATACTGCCTGCTACATGCACTCTCACTGTCATACTGCCCGCTACATGCAGTGTCACCCCTGTCATTTCCATACTGCCTGCTACACACAGTGTCACCCCTGTCACTGCCATACTGCCCGCTACATGCAGTATGCCACCCCTCTCACTGCCATACTGTCTGCTACATAGTGTGTCACCCCTGCATTGGCATACTGCCTGCTGCATAGTGTATCACCCGTGTCATTGCCATACTGCCTGCTACATGCACTGTCATCCCTGTCACTGCCATACTGCCTGCTACATACAGTGTCACCCCTGTCACTGCCATACTGCCTAATACATAGTGTGTGTGTCACCCCTGTCATTAGCATACTGCCTGCTATATACAGTGTGTCACCCCTGACACTAAAATACTGCATGCTGCATATGGTGTCACCCCTGTTACTGCCATACCGCCTGCTACATACAGTGGCACCTCTGTCACTGCCTGATATATATTGTGTCACCACTGTCACTGACATACTGCCTGCTACATACAGTGTGTCATCCCTCCCATTACCATACTGCCTGCTACATACAGTGTCACCCATGTTACTGCCATACTACCTGCTACATATAGTGTGTCACCCCTGTCACTGCCATACTGCCTGCTACATGCCTTGTCACCCCTGTCACTGCCATTCTGCCTGCTACATAGTGTCAGCCCTGTCACTGCCATACTGCCCGCTGCATAGTCTCACTCCTGTCATTGCCATACTGGCTGCTACACACACTGTGTCACCCCTGTCACTGCCATACTGCCTGCTACATGCACTGTTACCCCTGAGACTGCCATACTGCCTGCTTCACAGTGTGTTAGCCAAGTTACTTCCATACTGCCTGCTACATGCACTCTCACTGTCATACTGCCTGCTACATGCACTCTCACTGTCATACTGCCCGCTACATGCACTCTCACTGTCATACTGCCTGCTACATGCACTCTCACTGTCATACTGCCCGCTACATGCAGTGTCACCCCTGTCATTTCCATACTGTCTGCTACATGCAGTATGCCACCCCTCTCACTGCCATACTGTCTGCTACATAGTGTGTCACCCCTGCATTGGCATACTGCCTGCTGCATAGTGTATCACCCCTGTCACTGCCATACTGCCTGCTACATGCACTGTCATCCCTGTCACTGCCATACTGCCTGCTACATACAGTGTCACCCCTGTCACTGCCATACTGCCTAATACATAGTGTGTCACCCCTGTCATTAGCATACTGCCTGCTATATACAGTGTGTCACCCCTGACACTAAAATACTGCATGCTGCATATGGACCATATGCAGCATGCAGTATTTTAGTGTCAGGGGTGACACACTGTATATAGCAGGCAGTATGCTAATGACAGGGGTGACACACTATGTATTAGGCAGTATGGCAGTGACAGAGGTGCCACTGTATGTAGCAGGCGGTATGGCAGTAACAGGGGTGACACCATATGATATGGTGTCACCCCTGTTACTGCCATACCGCCTGCTACATACAGTGGCACCTCTGTCACTGCCATACTGCCTGATATATAGTGTGTCACCACTGTCACTGACATACTGCCTGCTACATACAGTGTGTCACCCCTCCCATTACCATACTGCCTGCTACATACAGTGTCACCCATGTTACTGCCATACTACCTGCTACATATAGTGTGTCACCCCTGTCACTGCCATACTGCCTGCTACATGCCTTGTCACCCCTGTCACTGCCATTCTGCCTGCTACATAGTGTCAGCCCTGTCACTGCCATAGTGCCCGCTGCATAGTGTCACCCCTGTCACTGCCATACTGCCTGCTACATAATTAAAATACAACAGTCACAGGATACACATAGATTTGCGTTCACTAATAGTGATCCTATGTGATAAAGAGTACCCTACAGTAACGTACCCACTCAGTGTACATGAACATACACAAACAAAAGATATACTGAGACTAAAACGGGTATAGTAGCAAAATGGAATATACTTTATTAGGTGATATATAAAAATTTAATTTATACATAATGTAATGCATCAGATAAAAAAGGTGGACTACACCTGAGGGGACATAACATAGTCACACAGACAAATAGGAAAAAGAATCATGACATATATCGAGCTCCTTAACACATAAGGATATCACATCTACTCATTGTAAATGTCAGAAAGGATAATACATATATGCACCATTAAGTATGCACATATATAAACCTCCGGGGATACATATGCATATAGGAGACCTATCCAATGTGTCTAGAGATGTCACTCATGTCTAAATCGTATTACCCTAAGTTCACACCTGAGCGTTTTACAGCGCGTTCAAACGCGCTGTAAAACGCTCAACACGTGAAAACCAATGCTTCCCTATGGCCCTGGTCCACACTTGAGCGTTTTACAGCGCGTTTGAACGCATAAACAAGTTCTTGAGCTTTTTTGGGGGCGTTTGTCGCGCGTTTTGGCCATAGACTCATTGGACAACACTGCAGTCAATCACTTAAACGCGCGTCAAGCGCGCGTTTACTATTGCAAAAAACGCGCGTCTCAGAAACGCTCAGGTGTGAACCCAGGGTTAGTATGCACTTACATGTCTCCACATGGACACAAACCATGTGTGCACTAAAACCCACATGAAGACATGCATGTGCATAACAATCAATCACTTTAATGGTCCCATGCACGTAAATGACCACTGTAAGTGGAACCATATGTAAAGGTAGCAGGGATTAATCACCTAGACACCCGCATCCACGAAGTGAAAAACGGGGATCACAGAGATCCACCCCCGCAGCATGCACAGTAGCTGTCACTGCCATATTGCATGCTATATACAGTGTCACCCTGGTGTTCGGTCACTGCCATACTGCCTGCCACATACAGTGTCACCCAGCTAATCAGCCACTGCCATACTGACTGCTATATACAGTGTCACCCAGGTGATCTGTCACTGCCACACTGCCTGCTTCATACAGTGTCACCCAGCTGATCTGTCACTGCACATCTGTCATACTGCCGGCTACAGTCTCACCCAGCTGATCTGTCTCTGCCATACTGCCTGTCGCTACACATTTCCTGCCCTGGTTGCTGCATATATTAGTGGGTCACACAGCTGATCTGTCACTGCACATCTTCCATACTGCCTGCTACATACAGTTGCAAGAAAAAGTATGTGAACCCTTTGGAATGTTATGGATTTCTACACAAATTGGTCATAAAATGTGATCTGATCTTTATCTAAGTCACAACAATAGACAATCACAGTCTGCTTAAACTAATAACACACAAAGAATGAAATGTTACCATGTTTTTATTGAACACATCATGTAAACATTCACAGTGCAGGTGGAAAAAGTATGTGAACCCTTGGATTTAATAAATGGTTGAACCTCCTTTGGCAGCAATAACTTCAACCAAACGTTTCCTGTAGTTGCAGATCAGACGTACACAACGGTCAGGAGTAATTCTTGACCATTCCTCTTTACAGAACTGTTTCAGTTCAGCAATATTCTTGGGATGTCTGGTGTGAATCGCTTTCTTGAGGTCATGCCACAGCATCTCAATCAGGTTGAGGTCAGGACTCTGACTAGGCCATTCCAGAAGGCGTATTTTCTTCTGTTTAAGCCATTCTGTTGTTGATTTACTTCTGTGCTTTGGGTCGTTGTCCTGTTGCAACATCCATCTTCTGTTGAGCTTCAGCTGGTGGACAGATGGCCTTAAGTTCTCCTGCAAAATGGCTTGATAAATGTGGGAATTTTTATTTATTTATTTTTCCTTCGATAATAGCAATCCGTCCAGGCCCTGACGCAGCAAAGCAGCCCCAAACCATGATGCCCCCACCACCATACTTCACAGTTGGGATGAGGTTTTGATGTTGGTGTGCTGTGCCTCTTTTTCTCCAAATATAGTGTTGTGTGTTACTTCCAAACAACTCAACTTTGGTTTCATCTGTCCACAGAATATGTTTCAGTACTGCTGTGGAACATCCAGGTGCTCTTGTGCAAATTCTTAACGTGCAGCAATGTTTTTTTGGACAGCAGTGGCTTCCTCTGTGGTATTCTCCCATGAAATCCATTCTTGTTTAGTGTTTTACGTATCGTAGATTCGCTAACAGGGATGTTAGCATATGCCAAAGACTTTTGTAAGTCTTTAGCTGACACTCTAGGATTCTTCTTCACCTCATTGAGCAGTCTGCGCTGTGCTCTTGCAGTCATCTTTACAGGACGGCCACTCCTAGGGAGAGTAGCAGCAGTGCTGAACTTTCTCCATTTATAGACAATTTGTCTTACCATGGACTGATCAACCGCAAGGCTTTTGGAGATACTTGTATAACCCTTTCCAGCTTTATGCAAGTCAACAATTCTTAATCGTAGGTCTTCTGAGAGCTCTTTTGTGCGAGGCATCATTCACATCAGGCAATGCTTCTTGTGAAAAGCAAACCCAGAACTGGTGTGTGTTTTTTATAGGGCAGGGCAGCTGTAACCAACACCTCCAATCTCATCTCATTGATTGGACTCCAGTTGGCTGACACCTCACTCCAATTAGCTCTTGGAGATGTCATTAGTCTAGGGGTTCACATACTTTTTCCACCTGCACTGTGAATGTTTACATGGTGTGTTCAATAAAAACATGGTAACATTTAATTCTTTGTGTGTTATTAGTTTAAGCAGACTGTGATTGTCTATTGTTGTGACTTAGATGAAGATCAGATCACGTTTTATGACCAATTTGTGCACAAATCCATATCATTCCAAATGGTTCACATACTTTTTCTTGCAACTGTATATTATAGTGTGTCACAGAGCTGATCTATCACTGCAAATCTCCTGCTACATATGCTGCAGTGTGTCTTACAGGTGATCTGTCACTGCACATCTCCTGCTACATTGTGTCATACAGGTGATCTGTCACTGCACATCTCCTGTCACTGCACATCTCCTATCACTGAACATCTCCTGCTACATATACTACAGTGTGTCATACAACTGATCTGTCACTGCACATCTCCTGCTACATATACTACAGTGTGCCATACAGCTGATCTGTCACTGCACATCTCCTTCTACATATACTACAGTGTGCCATACAGCTGATCTGTCACTGCATGTCTCCTGCTACATATACTACAGTGTGCCATACAGCTGATCTGTCACTGCACATCTCCTGCTACATATACTACAGTGTGCCATACAGCTGATCTGTCACTGCACGTCTCCTGCTACATATACTACAGTGTGTCATACAGCTTATCTGTCACTGCACGTCTCCTGCTACATATACAACAGTGTGCCATACAGCTAATCTGTCACTGCACGTCTCCTGCTACATATACTACAGTGTGCCATACAGCTGATCTGTCACTGCACATCTCCTGCTACATATACTACAGTGTGTCATACAGGTGACCTGTCACTGCACATCTCCTGCTACATTGTGTCATACAGGTGACCTGTCACTGCACATCTCCTGCTACATTGTGTCATACAGGTGACCTGTCACTGCACATCTCCTGCTACATTGTGTCATACAGGTGACCTGTCACTACACATCTCCTGCTACATTGTGTCATACAGGTGACCTGTCACTACACATCTCCTGCTACATTGTATCATACAGGTGACCTGTCACTGCACATCTCCTTCTACATATACTACAGTGTGTCATACAGCTTATCTGTCACTGCACATCTCCTGCTACATTGTGTCATACAGGTGACCTGTCACTACACATCTCCTGCTACATTGTGTCATACAGGTGACCTGTCACTGCACATCTCCTTCTACATATACTACAGTGTGTCATACAGCTTATCTGTCACTGCACGTCTCCTGCTACATATACTACAGTGTGTCATACAGCTTATCTGTCACTGCACATCTCCTGCTACATATACTACAGTGTGTCATACAGCTTATCTGTCACTGCACATCTCCTGCTACATATACTACAGTGTGTCATACAGCTTATCTGTCACTGCACATCTCCTGCTACATATACTACAGTGTGTCATACAGCTTATCTGTCACTGCACGTCTCCTGCTACATATACTACAGTGTGTCATACAGCTTATCTGTCACTGCACGTCTCCAGCTACATATACTACAGTGTGTCATACAGCTGATCTGTCACTGCACATCTCCTGCTACATATACTACAGTGTGCCATACAGCTTATCTGTCACTGCACATCTCCTGCTACATTGTGTCATACAGGTGACCTGTCACTACACATCTCCTGCTACATTGTGTCATACAGGTGACCTGTCACTGCACATCTCCTTCTACATATACTACAGTGTGTCATACAGCTTATCTGTCACTGCACGTCTCCTGCTACATATACTACAGTGTGTCATACAGCTTATCTGTCACTGCACGTCTCCAGCTACATATACTACAGTGTGCCATACAGCTGATCTGTCACTGCACGTCTCCTGCTACATATACTACATTGTGTCATACAGGTGACCTATCACTGAACATCTCCTGCTACATATACTACAGTGTGTCATACAGCTGATCTGTCACTGCACATCTCCTGCTACATATACTACAGTGTGTCATACAGCTTATCTGTCACTGCACGTCTCCTGCTACATATACTACAGTGTGCCATACAGCTTATCTGTCACTGCACGTCTCCAGCTACATATACTACAGTGTGTCATACAGCTGATCTGTCACTGCACATCTCCTGCTACATATACTACAGTGTGCCATACAGCTGATCTGTCACTGCACATCTCCTGCTACATATACTACAGTGTGTCATACAGCTTATCTGTCACTGCACATCTCCTGCTACATATACTACAGTGTGTCATACAGCTTATCTGTCACTGCACATCTCCTGCTACATATACTACAGTGTGTCATACAGCTTATCTGTCACTGCACATCTCCTGCTACATATACTACAGTGTGTCATACAGCTTATCTGTCACTGCACGTCTCCTGCTACATATACTACAGTGTGTCATACAGCTTATCTGTCACTGCACGTCTCCAGCTACATATACTACAGTGTGTCATACAGCTGATCTGTCACTGCACATCTCCTGCTACATATACTACAGTGTGCCATACAGCTTATCTGTCACTGCACATCTCCTGCTACATATACTACAGTGTGTCATACAGCTTATCTGTCACTGCACATCTCCTGCTACATATACTACAGTGTGCCATACAGCTGATCTGTCACTGCACATCTCCTGCTACATATACTACAGTGTGTCATACAGCTTATCTGTCACTGCACATCTCCTGCTACATATACTACAGTGTGTCATACAGCTTATCTGTCACTGCACATCTCCTGCTACATATACTACAGTGTGTCATACAGCTTATCTGTCACTGCACGTCTCCTGCTACATATACTACAGTGTGTCATACAGCTTATCTGTCACTGCACGTCTCCAGCTACATATATTACAGTGTGTCATACAGCTTATCTGTCACTGCACATCTCCTGCTACATATACTACAGTGTGCCATACAGCTTATCTGTCACTGCACGTCTCCTGCTACATATACTACATTATGTCATACAGGTGACCTGTCACTGCACATCTCCTGCTACATTGTGTCATACAGGTGACCTGTCACTACACATCTCCTGCTACATTGTGTCATACAGGTGACCTGTCACTGCACATCTCCTGCTACATTGTGTCATACAGCTGACCTGTCACTACACATCTCCTGCTACATTGTGTCATACAGGTGACCTGTCACTACACATCTCCAGCTACATATGCTACAGTGTGCCATACAGCTGATCTGTCACTGCACATCTCCTGCTACAGTGTGCCATACAGCTGATCTGTCACTGCACATCTCATGCTACATATACTACAGTGTGCCATACAGCTTATCTGTCACTGCACATCTCCTGCTACAGTGTGCCATACAGCTGATCTGTCACTGCACATCTCCTGCTACATATACTACAGTGTGCCATACAGCTGATCTGTCACTGCACATCTCCTGCTACATATACTACAGTGTGCCATACAGCTGATCTGTCACTGCACATCTCCTGCTACATATACTACAGTGTGCCATACAGCTGATCTGTCACTGCACATCTCCTGCTACATATACTACAGTGTGCCATACAGCTGATCTGTCACTGCACATCTCCTGCTACATATACTACAGTGTGCCATACAGCTGATCTGTCACTGCACATCTCCTGCTACATATACTACAGTGTGCCATACAGCTGATCTGTCACTGCACATCTCCTGCTACATATACTACAGTGTGCCATACAGCTGATCTGTCACTGCACATCTCCTGCTACATATACTACAGTGTGCCATACAGCTGATCTGTCACTGCACATCTCCTTCTACATATGCTACAGTGTGCCGTACAGCTGATCTGTCACTGCACGTCTCCTGCTACATATACTACAGTGTGCCATACAGCTTATCTGTCACTGCACATCTCCTTCTACATATGCTACAGTGTGCCGTACAGCTGATCTGTCACTGCACGTCTCCTGCTACATATACTACAGTGTGCCATACAGCTGATCTGTCACTGCACGTCTCCAGCTACATATACTACAGTGTGTCATACAGCTGATCTGTCACTGCACATCTCCTGCTACATATACTACAGTGTGCCATACAGCTGATCTGTCACTGCACGTCTCATGCTACATTGTGTCCTATAGCTGATCTGTCACTGCACGTCTCATGCTACATTGTGTCCTATAGCTGATCTGTCACTGCACATCTGCCATACTGCTTGCTGCATATTCTACAATGTGTCACAGGGCTAATCGTAGCTGCACATTTACCATACCGCCTTCTCATATGCTAAAGCGTGTCGCAAGTCTTACTTGCCAGTACACATTTCTCATACTGACTGCTGCAGCATATACCGTAGCATGTCGCACGGCCAATCTGTCACTATACATCTGGTTGCTGCATTTCCTACAGCGCAGAACAGGGTCGATCTCAAATATTGGCTACTGCTATATGGCTTAGTATGCGGACACCTGATTTTATTACATATCGCACTCCAAAACCATGGTTGTTATTATGTGAGGACTTTTTAGATAGGCGTTCCACTAAATCTTTGTGTGTGTCTATGAGTATTTGTGGCCGTTCAGCTAAAACAGTTTCCCATTAGCTGGATTCAAACACAGGACCACCAATACTGCAAACCAAAAGTGCTGACCATTAATCCTGACCTCTGTGTATATAGGTGCTGTGTGCCACTAAAGGGGGTGTCCGGTCGCGTGTCCTCAGGATAGGTCATCAATATCAGGTCAGCGGGGGTCTGACTCCCTGCACCCCAACTAATCAGTTGTTTGAAGGTGCCGCGGCACTTGTGCAGCCATGCTTCCTGTTCAAACGTTATCTGTACGTTGTCTCGTTTGCAGCGGCAGCACAATGTAATTGCAACTGCTCTCCCCGTTCAAAATGGTCATTGGCATAGTTTATTACAGGCCTCACTCACTAGTAACATTGCTGACGTGATGATTGCTCACACTATATCTAGTTTGATGACATCCTTAGCACCACTTGTTCACACCTGTTAGACTACTTTCACACTTGCGTTGATAATTCCGGTACTGAGATCCGGCAGAGGATCTCAATACTGGAATTAAACAGATCCGTTTTAATTTTGTACATCAGGATGCATCCGTTCCATTAGGATGTGGTTGTGTGAAATCAAAACGGAAAAAAACTGACTGTCACTAAATGCATTGAAGGTCAATGGGTGACAGATCTGTTTTTATAGGCTCCTAAAAAAAAAAAAAGATCTGTCACCATTGACTTACATTGCTTTCATTGACGGACCCATTTTTTCAGTTTTTATGACCGGACAGAAAACTACAGCCTGCACCAATTTTGTGTCTGAAGACAAAACGGAATGCTGCTGGAATGGAAAACATCTTGATGCCTCCTGAACGGATCTCTTTCCATTCAGAATGCATGTGGACTAAACAGATTTTTTTTTTCCATTATTGAGATCCTCTACCGGATCTCAATACTTGCAAACAACAACGCAGGTGTTAAAGTCGTCTTACTTCTGCTATCAGCTGGAGAGCCACATAATGTCACTATAACTTTAGACCACCACTTTGTCACATGGGACGTGGAACCTCCTCATACAGTTGCAAGAAAAAGTATGTGAACCCTTTGGAATGATATGGATTTCTACACAAATTGGTCATAAAATGTGATCTGATCTTCATCTAAGTCACAACAATAGACAATCACAGTCTGCTTAAACTAATAACACACAAAGAATGAAATGTTACCATGTATTTATTGAACACACCATGTAAACATTCACAGTGCAGGTGGAAAAAGTATGTGAACCCTTTGGAATGATATGGATTTCTGCACAAATTGGTCATAAAATGTGATCTGATCTTCATCTAAGTCACAACAATAGACAATCACAGTCTGCTTAAACTAATAACACACAAAGAATGAAATGTTACCATGTTTTTATTGAACACACCATGCAAACATTCACAGTGCAGGTGGAAAAAGTATGTGAACCCTTGGATTTAATAAATAGTTGAACCTCCTTTAGCAGCAATAACTTCAACCAAATGTTTCCTGTAGTTGCAGATCAGACGTGCACAACGGTCAGGAGTAATTCTTGACCATTCCACTTTACAGAACTGTTTCTATTGGGATGTCTGGTGTGAATCGCTTTCTTGAGGTCATGCCACAGCATCTCAATCGGGTTGAGGTCAGGACTCTGACTGGGCCACTCCAGAAGGCATATTTTCTTCTGTTTAAGCCATTCTTTTGTTGATTTACTTCTATGCTTTGGGTCGTTGTCCAGTTGCAACACACATCTTTTGTTGAGCTTCAGCTGGTGGACAGATGGCCTTAAGTTCTCCTGCAAAATGGCTTGATAAACTTGGGAATTTATTTTTCCTTCGATAATAGCAATCCGTCCAGGCACTGACACAGAAAAGCAGCCCCAAACCATGATGCCCCCACCACCATCCTCTGTCCACAGAATATTTTGCCAGTACTGCTGTGGAACATCCAGGTGCTCTTGTCCAAACTGTAAATGTGCAGCAATGTTTTTTTTGGACAGCAGTGGCTTCCTCTGTGGTATCCTCCCATGAAATCCATTCTTGTTTAGTGTTTTACGTATCGTAGATTCGCTAACAGGGATGTTAGCATATGCCAGAGACTTCTGTAAGTCTTTAGCTTACACTCTAGGATTCGTCTTCACCTCATTGAGCAGTCTGCACTGTGTTTTTGCAGTCATCTTTACAGGATGGCCACTCCTAGGGAGAGTAGCAGCAGTGCTGAACTTTCTCCATTTATAGACAATTCGTCTTACCGTGGACTGATGAACAGCAAGGCTTTTGGAGATACTTTTATAACCCTTTCCAGCTTTATGCAAGTCAACAATTCTTAATCGTAGGTCTTCTGAGAGCTCTTTTGTGCGAGGCATCATTCACATCAGGCAATGCTTCTTGTGAAAAGCAAACCCAGAACTGGTGTGTGTTTTTTATAGGGCAGGGCAGCTGTAACCAACACCTCCAATCTCATCTCATTGATTGGACTCCAGTTGGTTGACGCCTCACTCCAATTAGCTCTTGGAGATGTCATTAGTCAAGGAGTTCACATACTTTTTCCACCTGCACTGTGAATGTTTACATGGTGTGTTCAATAAAAACATGGCAACATTTAATTCTTTGTGTTATTAGTTTAAGAAGACTGTGATTGTCTATTGTTGTGACTTAGATGAAGATCAGATCACAGTTTATGACCAATTTGTGCAGAAATCCTTATCATTCCAAAGGATTCACATACTTTTTCTTACAACTGTATATTAGATGTCAGCCCAGTCTTCTCTATGTAGCAGTGGTGAAGTGCTGTTCTTGGTTAAAGGGAGTATGTTAGCAGTATTTACCACGCTAAACTGTTAACCGCACCAAGCTAAAATGATCACAGTTTAGTAATTAGCATCTTAAAGCGATCCTACGGGTATGGCTAAACTGGTACTGCCAGTGTCCAGGAGGCAGAGTTTCATTGGGAAGTGCTCTCTGCATTGCGCTGTTTTACTGCTCTGAGTGACAACTGTACAATTTAACCAGGAGACCATTACAGCTCTCAGAGCAAGGGGTAGGGACTATAAAGCAGCTCAATGCAGAGACTACTTCACAGTGAAGCTCCACCCTGGACACTTGCAGGAGCAGAGCCAGGCAGCACAAAAGTTCATATTCTCCTAAAAGCTCCACTGTGACGAGACCAATCTCGCCACATTGCATTGGAGAAGCCTGGTTGCCCGTCTGCTTCCTTTAGACTATGGCCCCATGTTGAAACGTTTGATTTTCCCCTGCAAAGACTATGTGAAAGAATTTGGCTCCATGGCAATTGAAATGTATTCGTGTAGTCTGAGTGCCATTCACCTAATAATATGCACTCAGACCGGAGCTATCTGGGGATATGTTAAATGTCTATGTTTTATGCAATAGCTGCACAGTTAAATATTCTTATGTTTTTGATTGTCTTTTGCTACTATGTGGCTAATGGAGTTTTGCCTCTGCCCTTGGAGATAAATTGGATTACTTCCCAATTGTCTCCAGGACAGAAGACATTGTGTAAAACTGTGTATTCTCCTGCCTGTGATAATTACATTAACCCGTTGTGTAATTGTATCACAGGCAGAGTGGAGGATTTTGTGTGGGAGCATCTGAGTGTATTGTACGGGGTTACTGGTTGTTTTACAAAACCCTGTGGGTGGTACTAATGTGTAAGAATGTGTATATAAGAACAATAAACACACAGCTCTGGCTGTCCACTGCTTTACCCTCAACACAGAGCTTGGTCTTGTTCTTGGGGGGATTGTATGCTGTTTCAGTCCGACTGCTAGGAGTGTAAACCTTTCATATGGTTTTTCCTATTCGGCTGTATGCAGCATTCATATGGTTTCCAGTTCGGGAGATTGGTGTCTTTAGTAGCTGTCTTTGCATCTGGAAAGGGAATATCTCTTAAACGGCTTTTACCCACTTTTATGCCCGGGGTGCCGTTACATCCACAAAGGCATTTTTGTACTGCACTCTCCAGCCCCCACGTTGTTCTGTTAGCAGCTTAGCATGGACAAGACTAGTGCTCACAGACTTACTATAAGGGCTCATGCACACAGCCATTGGCTATTTTGCAGTCCATAAATTGCAGATCCGCAAAAGATGGATATCGGCCGCGTGCTTTTCCTCGCTTTGCACGCGGCTGGCATCCAGAACGTCCGGCCCCCAATAGAACAGTCCTTTCCTTTTCTGTAATGTAAACAAGAATAGGACATTTTTTGCGGGGCCACGGTACAGACATACGAATGCGAACAGCACATGGGTGTGCTTTCCGAATCTTTTGCGGGCCCACTGAAGTGACCAAAAATAAGGCCTCTTTCACAGGAGCCATACGGAATGCATCAGGGTCTGTTCGGTGAAAAACTGATGGTTTGGCATGCACATTGAGTAGGTTTTGTCTGTGAGTTAAAAAAACTGAAGAATAACACACAGCCTCTCCTACTAACCATCAATGAAATACGACTACATCTAGGTGACACGCGTGTGTGGTCAGTTTTTTTTTTTTTTCACTTAACCATTGATTTGAATAGACCAGTCCTGCGTGAGAAACAGATGAAGGTAGAACATACTGTGATTTTTCTTGAACGGACAGAGATAGTGGAAAACAATGCTTATCTGCATATACCCATTGAGATGCTGTCCACTGTAAAAACAGAATCCGGATGGAAATATGCCTAAAGCTAATTTCACATGAGCGAGTTTTCCCTCTGGACGTGCTCCGTTTTGCATCTGCACTGAATCTTGACCCATTCATTTCAATGGGTATATGCAGATAAGCATCATTTTTCACTCATCTTCTTTGCATTCAGGAAATGTCTCAGCACGTTCTATATTGTCTGTTTTTCACACAACCCTTGCCCCATAGAAATGGAAGTGGCTGCATGAAAAACTGTAAAAGTGGCCTTAAAGGGGTTTTCTTGTAAAAATGAATTTTTGACAAGCATGGCCCCTGAAACAGAACATTCATATTTACCCTATCCCACCACTCCAGTCCTCCATGCTGCCTCCGCTGTCTCCATTCTCCGGTCCCCGCACTGGTTACATCCGGCTAGCTATGGGCATGCTCACATTTACCGCTCCAGCCAATAACTGGCCACATCACCTCTGAAGCAAATCATTGGCTGGAGCGGTGAATGTCACCATGCCCATAGCCAGCTGGATAAAACAGTGCCGAAACGGGAAGATGGAGGTTAGTATGAATCTTGATTCAGGTGCCAGCCAGTTTAAAAATTTTTTTTTTTTACCAGAAACCCGCTTTAAGCACTGAAATAGTTGACTGGGACATTTCTACCCTAAACTGAGAAATATAATATGAAAAAAAAAAGCATGATACTGTATGCAATAGACAAGCTATGATCCCCTGACACTTTATATATGTCTTGGAACAGTGAAACAAAATACTATAATATAATATATTATATACCCATATTTTTCGCCCCATAAGACGCACTTCCCCCCCAAAAAAGTGGGGGGAAAATGCCCCTGCGTCTTATGGGGCGAATGCTTCCATTTTACATTGCAGTCTGCGATGTATGAGCCGGGAGAGAGGATGGGCTGGTGTCCGGAACTAGGGGCAGGGGCAGTCACTGTACTCTTAGACCGGGCCCCGCCGCTCACCGCAGTATTTATAAAAATAAATCCTTATCTTGTTATTAAGTTTAACTAACGCTGCGCTCTCCCCTGTTCCCATGTTCCCCTTATCTGTACAGCACTTACGAACAAGCTTCCATAGCAGGCAGAGCGGACGGCAGCAGTAACATCACTCACTGACGTTGAGCGCCTGCTCCGCCCACTTTATGAATGAAGCAGGCGGAGCAGTGAGTGACGTTACTGTTGCCGTCCGCTCTGCCTGCTATTGAAGCTTGTTCGTAAGTACTGTGGGGATACAGGGGAACATGGGAACAGGGGAGAGCGCAGCGTTAGTTAAACTTAATAACAGGATAATGATTCATGTTTATAAATACTTCGGATAGCAGAGGGCCGGTGTATTTGGGGACATTGTTATGATGGGGATCTGTGGATGACATATAGCAGTGTCAGCCACAGATTCCCCCCCCCCCCCATAACAGTGCCATCCACAGATCCCCCACCCCATAACAATGCCATCCACAGATACCCCACCCCATAACAATGCCATCCACAGATCTCCCACCCCATAGCAGTACCATCCACAGATCCCCCATAACAGTGCCATCCACAGATCCCCCATAACAGTGCCATCCACAGATCCCCCATAACAGTGCCATCCACAGATCCCCCATAACAGTGCCATCCACAGATCCCCCATATCAGTGCCATCCACAGATCCCCCATAACAGTGCCATCCACAGATCCCCCATAACAGTGCCATCCACAGATCCCCCATAACAGTGCCCTCCACAGATCCCCCATAACAGTGCCATCCACAGATCCCCCATAACAGTGCCATCCACAGATCCCCATAACAGTGCCACCCACAGGTCCCCCATAACAGTGCCACCCACAGGTCCCCCATAACAGTGCCACCCACAGGTCCCCCACATGACAGTGCCACCCACAGGTCCCCCACATGACAGTGCCACCCACAGGTCCCCCACATGACAGTGCGTCATCCACAAATCCCCCATAATAGTGTCATACACAGACCACCATTAATTCAAAACACACCAAAAGCACACCTTTTGGTTAAAACATTTTTTTTCTTAGATTCCTCCTCAAAAACCTAGGTGTGTCTTATAGGCCGGTGCGTCTTATAGGGCGAAAAATACGGTACCATTAATAATAAATATTAAAATAGGATACCTGAATAGAAATCTATACAATATTACTTTATCCTTTCTATAAAACCGCTTGTCCAAATGGCTGCAGAGCAAAGAGCAAATTCTTTCACGTATTACCTACAGTATACAAAAAAGGGGAAAAAAAAAAAAACGAATCCAAAAAGGCATCAAACTAATAAATGTTTAGTGAGTAAAGTTTCTATCCTATTGACAAGGGCATTTTTTATGGCACAGATTGTACCATACAGTATGTGAGCAACCAACATCATTTCAATCCAAGTTTGTCAAAGTAATGAAGATAGCTGGCAACTGTTGTCTGTACAAGATGCTTATCTCTATATTTCAAGTAGACAGAGCGGCAGATTTCAGAAAAATGTGTGGATGTTGCTATTTAGAGAAAGTCAGAAAAATGTTAGTACAGTCAACCAGTATGATGGAAAACCTTTAGGCTCAGGTAAGTGACAGCACTTATATACAGTATTTCATTATAAATGCCATTAATGTAACACACCATTAGAAAAATAGATATGGGTTGTCAGACTAATCTAATTGGTTTTTACGTAAAGCCAGGACATCTATAAGAGGTCACCTTGCCCCAGTGGATGGGCTCATTTATTTTTTATCAAAATATTTGCCAAGTGCCTCATTCATTTATATGGTGAATTTAACATTAGGAAAAGGTTTATTGCATGTATTTAATGTTTGCAGTGTGCTGTTGCATTTTGTGTTTGCTTTTGGACTTTGGGATGACCATGGATATATCCAGTAGAGTAAATGACCCTATCCAGAATGTTCTGGTCAATAATTCACAGGTAGGGTACCCCAAGGTGCATTGCTAGGTCCACTACTACTCAGCTGATTTATAAATGATATAGCAGATGGGACTATTAGTACCAGGGGCATAGCTATAGGGGGTGCAGAGCAGAGGCGGCTCTTCCATTAGGCCTATTAGGCCGCCGCCTAAGGCCTTGCGCTGGTGGGGGCCTCGCTCTGGCTCCCAGCCGACACCGCCGCAAGTACTTGCGGTGGTGTCGGGTGGGAGCGTGCTTAGGTCAAAACATTCCAGGCCCCGAATGCTATTCCCCACCCCCCTTGTACTTGTCTGTCCACTAATCTGCTAGGCTGCTGTGCCGTGCAGTCGTGAATTCAGTCACTTGAGAGCGCAACCCAGTCGTGCGGTGCGTAATCCCGCGAGACCCGCCGGAGGTCACGGGTCTCGCGGGTTTACGCGCCACAGGATGGGGTTGCGCTGTCAAGTGACTGAAGTTGAACTCATGCCCGCGCAGCAGCCTAGCAGATAAGCAGACAAGTACAAGGTGGGGGGGGAATTTCATAATATGAAGCAGTGTGTGGGCAAATTTGTGAGGCAGTGTGGGGGGACAAATTACTTAATGGGGGTAGTGTGGGGGGGACAAATTACTTAATGGGGGCAGTGTGGGGGGACAAATTACTTAATGGGGCAGTGTGGGGGGACAAATTACTTAATGGGGCAGTGTGGGGGGACAAATTACTTAATGGGGCAGTGTGGGGGGCAAATTACTTAATGGGGGCAGTGTGGGGGCAAATTACTTAATGGGGACAGTGTGGGGTCAAATTAATGGGGGCAGTGTGGCGGACAAATTACTTAATGGGGGAAGTGTGGGGGGAAAATTACTTAATGGGGCAGTGTGGGGGGACAAATTACTTAATGGGGGCAGTGTGGGGGGACAAATAACTTAATGGAGGCAGTGTGGGGGCAAATTACTTAATGGGGCAGTGTGGCGGACAAATTACTTAATAGGGGCAGTGTGGCGGACAAATTACTTAATAGGGACAGTGTGGCGGACAAATTACCTAATAGGGGCAGTGTGGTGGGCAAATTACATAATAGGGGCAGTGTGGGGGCAAATTGCTTAATGGGGGGCAGTATTACTAATGAGAGCATTCTAGAAGGGAATTACTATTGGTGGGACTATGAGGAGTACTATTACTATGGGGGGCACTAATATTTCTTCAGGATAGTATTGGGGGGCAAAGCGAGCAGCAGGATAACACTGTGGGGACTCCAGGTTGGAGGATGAGGATAGAAATATGAGGAAGCTAAGATGTCCGTGTGTCACACTCTGCAGAGACGAGGCGGCTGATTGAAGTTGTACGGACCTAATGGAGAAGATGATGATAGAGAAGATCAGAGGAGACGTCACCTTGAAGGCCCTGGATGTGAGAGGTATGTCCTGCTGTATGGCAAATATAGCAAAATGTTGTGCGCGCGGGGAGGGTCGATTTAGAGAACTGGGCCAGGGTCAATGCAAAGTGTTAATATGCACTGTGAATATAAGCCCTGTACTGTGTTGTCACTGTGCATATTACCCTTTACTGTGATGTCACTGCATATTAAAGGGGTACTCCGGGATAGAAAAATAAATCCCCTATCCAAAGGATAGGAGATAAGTGTCTGATCAGGGGGGTCTGGCCGTTGGGAGCCCCCACGATCTCCTGTATGGTACTCCGGATCTCCTTGTGCCCAGAGTGGTGGTCAACACTCCCCCTCCATGTATCTATGGGAGAGCTGCAGATACAGCACTTGTGTATCTCTGAGTCTTCCATAGAGATACATGGAGGGGGAGTGTTGACCACACCACCGCTCCGTGCGGTGGTTGACACAGCTTATTTCTTGAGGACTGAGCCGGGGCGCGGTACAGGCGATCATGAGCATCCCAACGATCTTCGCTGGGGCCTCACGTTCGAGTTGCCTAAGGCCTCACAAAGTCTAGAGCCGCCTCTGGTGCAGAGGTAGCAGTCGCCATCAGGCTCAGGATCCTGAGGGGGCCCAAAGACCCTTATGCCACATAAGAAGACACCAGTATTATAGAAAGTGCATGCAGGGAGGGCGCTGTCTCTGGCTGGAGGGAAGGGGTTAGGTCTAGAATTTGGCATGGGGAATGGGTGCCATTTCAATTTTTGCCGCAGGCAGAAAGAAAGCTATGTGCTTCCCTGCTCCTGGCCACAAAGCACTAAGAGGAAGGGGGGCCCAAGCTGAACTCTTCCACTAGGACCCATGAGCCCTTAGCTACACCCCTGATTAGTACTATTCCTATCTTTGCAGGTAATCCTAAATGGTATAATCTAGTACCGTCTATAGGAGAATATCATTTACAACAGGCATACAGTCACTGAGGGGGACATTTACTATAGCTCAATGCCAGTTTTCTGGCATAGAAAAGTCACAAATGTTGTCACAAATGCCATTTTGCAACAAAGTTTGCAACTTTTTAGCTTTTTCTGACACCCTCACCACTTTTCCAAAAAGTGGGTGGACTGCAGGCAGGAAAAGTGGTTCACATAACACCAGAAATCTAGTCCAGCTCCCGGTGGCAAGCTGACATACACCACAATTATCAAGAGGTATGCATCTCTTAAAAACTGCGGCGCCTCGCACGCCATTGCAGGACAAATTAAGACTGGACTACTCAAGGTCTGGTTTAATAAATGTGTCCCTGAATGTTTGGACATTCAATTAATAGGGTAAACTCTTAATCTGGGTATTGATTATCTGTACATATCATATGTCATGTCATAGGCGAAGTAAAGCTAGAAGAGTCACTAGTGGAGAAGGATCATGGTGTAGTTCTGGGATCAGCTGCCTCCAAGACTCCTGCTGTGGTGAAAGTATGACTCCTATTATGCACACTTGCTTGGCTGTTCTCAGAACAGCTGGAGGTTGCTGATCCCCTGCAATGCCAGTCAGCTGCTTGTAAGCCTGCGAGATGCTGCGGTGTATTAAAAGACGTTTGGACTTGTGGGACAAGGACATGATATTACCACTTTATAAATCATTAGTGCAGCCTCATCGAGAATATGCAGTTCAGTTCTCGACTGGTTCAAGGATGGATGCTTTGGAGTTATACAAAGTACAAAGATGGAAAATTCATAAGAGGCATTGAAAACCTGAATTATAATTACATTGATCTAGGTTTGAGAAGAGATTTGTGAAGCAGATTTGTATAAATTTGTATAAATATATAACATGATAAAAATGGTACTCTCCAATAGGTGGGCAACTGACCGGGGGCTGCACAGTGGTCTGTTCATGCTGCAGAAAAAGGGTACTTTCACACTAGCGTTTTTCTTTTCCGGCATAGAGTTCCGTCACAGGGCTCTATACCGGAAAATAACTGATCAGGCATATCCCCATGCATTCTGAATGGAGAGTAATCCATTCAGGATGCATCAGGATGTCTTCAGTTCAGTCTTTGACTGATCAGGCAAAAGAGAAAACCGCAGCATGCTGCGGTTTTATCTCCGGCAAAAAAAACTGAAGACTTGCCTGATCCGGCATTTTTTTCCATAGGAATGTATTAGTGCTGGTTCCGGCATTCAAAAATACCGGAATGCCAGATCTGTCCTTCTGGTCTGCGCATGCGCAGACCTTCAAAAATGAGAAAAAAATAAATACCAGATCCGCTTTGCCTGATGACACCGGAAAAACGGATCCGGTATTGCAATGCATTTTTCAGACTGATCAGGAATTTTTCAGACTGATCAGGATCCTGGTCAGTCTGAAAAATGCCTGATCAGTCTGAAAAAATGACATGCGTTTTCATACAGTTTGCCTGATCAGGCAGACAGCTCAGGCAACGGAACTCCCTGCTGGAATCAAACAACGCAAACGACCCCCGTAAACACATGAATGGACTATGTATAAGATATGAAAGATAACTGTATATGGGCAATGTTCTCCGCGTTTTAGGATGCCTTCACACGTGGCAGATTTTGTGGCAGAAAATTCCACGACTGAAAATCAGTTCCATCCATTTGAATGGGGCAGCAAGCACATAGATTTCTGCAAGTTCCAAGGTGAATGGAACTGATTTTCAGTCGCAGAATTTTAAGCCATAAAATCTGCCAGGTGTAAAGGCACCCTTAGGGTCCATTCACATGCCCATGGTGTATTGCGGATCTGCAATACACCCGGCCGGCACACCCCATAGAACTGCCTATTCTTGTCCGCTTTTTTTTCTCCGTTTACAGGCGTTTTTTTGCGTTCCGTATACGGAACCATTCATTTCGATGGATCCACAAAAAAAACGGAATGTACTCCGTCTGCATTCCGTTTCCGTTTTTCCATTCCGTTGAAAGATAGAACATGTCCTATTATTGCCCGCAAAACACGTTCCGTGGCTCCATTCAAGTCAATGGGTCAGCATAAAAAAAAAAAAACACATATGGAAAAGCATCCATATGTCTTCTGTATCCGTTCCGTTTTTGCGGAACCATTTATTGAAAATGTTATGCCCATCCCATTTTTTCTATGTAATTACTGTATACTGTATATGCCATATAGAAAAACAGAACGGAAAAACTAGAATATGCCTAATCTTGTCCAAGAATAGGACATGTTCTATTTTTTTCGGGAACGGAAATGTGGACCCGTAAGTGCGTGTCCGCATTTCCGGATCCGTGCAGCCCCATAGAAATGAATGGGTCCGCAATTCTGTTCCGGAAAATGCGGAGCAGAATTGCGGACGTGTGAATGGACCCTAAACAGCATTTGTTAAAAACCTCCAGTGTAACTGAGTTTGGTTTCAGGACATTCTAGTGAATTTAGCATCTGAATCCAATTGTGTGTTCTCCTCAGAAACATTCATCCCATTTCTTCGGGTCACAGTCAAACTTTACATTTTATTTGCATTGCTGCTTATTGAGTTATTGTATTCATGCAAAGCAACGCAGAAAAGAAATCTTCTAATAGTATTTAATGAAACCAACCAATGTAAAGAGAAGGAGAAGTAGCTCTCCTGCCCACATATTAATGCTATTTACACCACAATTTGGAAACCCGCAGAGCTTTCTCTGGAATCAACCACTTCTTCTAGTCAGTGGAGGCGTTTCATTGAAAGTTTCCATTTATTTGACTTTGCTGAAAGTCAGAGCAGAAATCTCCTGATTAGATCACAGCTAAGGGAAAGAAAGAAAAAAAGAAAGTAGCCGACCTGTCAATGGGAGTTTTCTACGGGATGTAGAAAGATGTCTTCAAAAGATGGATTCATTAAGAGGTTCCTCTTCAATCTGTCTAATAAGCCGTAAAGCACGTCCTAATCAGTTTTTTGACACCTGTCAAGTCCCTAGTTGTGTGAAATCACGTAGCCGTGGCTTGTCATTTGTTCATATTTCATACTACTTTATTGCTGACATTGCCAATGATAGATGATCAAGTCTATGCTGAGTGAGTGTTTGACTAAACTACTGTACTAATGATCTGCACTCAAACAGTAAGGCCGCTTTCACACAGTCAGTATTTGATCAGTGGCTTCCATAAGTGATTGTGAGCCAAAACAGGAGTGTTGCCTACACAGAGATAAGGTATGATAGAAAGATTCACAACTGTTTGGGGTTTTTGACCCTGGTTTTGGCTCAGAATCATTGATGGAAATCACTGATCAAGCACTGACCAAACACTGACTGTATGAAAGTGGCCTCGGGGTACGACCACACATAGCATCCATGTGTACCGCAGCTGCTTCCCATTCAATAACTACAACCGCATTGCTTCTTCTTTCTTCATTGTTAATGGCCATGTGGTAGTCCACAAAACCATGTGTAACAGTGAAGTAATTAGTTAATATGATGCATCTGCAGCTCGAACGGCCACACAGTACTCGGCCGCATCCCAACATGGCCACTGTGTGTGATCGTACCCTTATATGCACTGGATGCAGGAACCTCAATTCATGATATCACCTACATCATTTTCAAAAATGGGGCACCTTAATAATCTGTGCTGTCCCTTAGGCCTCTTTCACACAACAGTTTTTTCTTTCTTTCTGTTTACGGGCCGTTTTTTGCGTTCCGTATACGGAACCATTTATTTCAATGGTACTGCAAAAAAACGAAATGTTCTCCGTAAGCAACAAGAAACACAACGAAAACAAAAAAACAGACAACGGATCGGTAAAAAACGGACCGCAAAACACTGAAAAAGCCATACGGTCGTGTGAAAGAGGCCTTAATCTGTGCAGCCTCCTTATAGTTAACCAAGCACAGCGTTCATACATTGTATAGTGGCTGACCTTGGTACTGCAACCCAGGCCTATTCACTTGAATGGGACTGAGCTAGAACTAGGACTTGTAACCAATGAAAATTTTGTCACCGGCCTAGGAACAGGTTGCAGCGCACACCAGAAGACCATGTCCTTTTCAAACAACTGATTGGTGGTGGTAATCCCCACCAATTAGCTATTGATGACCTAATCTGAGGATTGGCCATCAATATATTAGTTATGTAAAACCCCTTTAACAAATATGTCATATCTTGTGCTGTCCATGCACCACAAACTAAAATCTAGCCAGCTATGAAACAGAGAAGATGTTGTAGCTTTAGAAGAAGTCAGCTCACCACACAAAAAATCCTACTGCATACCCGAGGAGCAAGACTGAGCATGTGCATCCACCTCAGCACATTAACTGAGGTACTGTCACGGACATTCCAGTGGCAAGTACCAGGAGATCGGAGAGACTGGCAACTCGTGGGTTAAATTGACAAGTTCACTGTGGATCTTATTGTGTCTCTGTTTTGGTGAATGCCACACCCCTTGCTTCAGGTGTTGCTTGTTGGTAAATTACCTTTCCCATAGGTAGCCGCTTCTCACTCTTGGAGGTGCGGTTTACATATTTTCTTCCTGCCGTCTAACTAGCTGGTTGGTTGTACTCTGTGGTGCTTCTGGAGTTGCCAGTTTTCCACTTTCAGATAAGTATTGTCTTTTCTTATTCTTTAGTGTTTTTTATATTCCCTGTTGTTGTATCTGGGCCTGAGACAGAGACTTCCATTCGTCCATCTGGGGAGGAATGGGTTGTCTCTGGTCCTAACCTTATTCCAGGGACTTATAGGGATATAAGAGCCTAGGTATCCAGCATATGAATATTCCTACCGTCAAGGTTTATTCATATTGATAGGCAGTTAGGGCCCGGATTAGGATTGTTTAGAAGGTGACCTGTTTCTTCCCCAGTTTACTCCTGTGTTTAGTGTGGAGTTTTCCCCCACACTGATCGTGACAGGTACATACAGAAATGCTATTCAATACACAAGTGGAAATATACTTAAAATAATGGGCTGGACTTAAGGGCTCATGTACACAAATGTGCCCATGATGTGGATCGCAAATAGCGATCCACAATGCGCAGGTACCGGCCATGTGCCCGTTGTTTGTGGATGCGGACCCATTCACTTAAATGGGTCCCCGATCTGTGAAATTCAGTCTGCACCTGCAATGTTCTATTTTTTTGCAGTGAGGAGGCACGGACCAAAATGCCATGGAAGTGCTCTATAGTGCTTCCATGGGCTTCTGCTCTGTGACTCCGCACCACTCTGTATCTTGGGGATTGCATCCGCGATACGGAGCACACATGGCCATGGCAAGTGCCTGTATACTGCAGTTTGCAGGCTGCAATACAGGCACAGGCTGCAAAAGTTTGTGTGCATGAGCCCTAACTCTGAATAGTATTTTTCATGGGGTAACCCCTTTAACTTTTTGTTCCAGCTTAAAAGGGACCTAAAAATGGATTAACTTTAGCTATGGTCCATTAAATTTAGCTATCGTACCATTAAATTTGCAATGTGTTTACATGAGTTACAGAACACATGTGCCTTCCTAAAGTTAGCAGCTGTTGATACGCAGGATCATGCATAGTGTGACACACTTTGGTCCTGTGTTGATGGACAGTACCTTTTGTTTTTGACATGGTTTAGTTGACAAAGGGAAACTATTCCAGGAAAATTGGGGCAAGTCAAGCCACAGGGATATAAGGTAAGTCAGATGATGGAAGGATATGAGGACCCTGTGCTAGATTCCTAACATATTTGCTCCTGTTTATCATTAGTTCTTGCAAAGGTGAAAAATAGAGTAAACCTACACTTTAATGCTAGAGCTTGGAGTTATAATAAACTGCAATCTATTGTACAACATTTCATTTATAGTAAATGACACAATAGGGTGCTTCTAATTGTTTTTCCCAAAAAAGACAGCTTAGAGAGGATAGCGTTGAGAATAGAGAGCAGAACACCCATAGATATCTCACACGTAAAGATTCATAAAGTGAATATATAAAGTCTACAACGTTTATTGACTCTAGTGTGCATATAGTAAAGCAGTTGCAATGTGTTACATTTAGTTGCTTTTCTTTATTCTGTGTCCTTTTAAATGCACTAAATAATAATCTGTGGATCTACATTACCAATGGACAGTGTAGCTATTTTCAACAAAATATGTACTGTACATCCTGCCTGCTAAAATGAACTGACAATTTACCGAAATCTGTTTTTTTCCCCTAGGCATAAAACAGCTGAAAGAAGAAAACACATGGGTTCCTCCGGGTCACTGGACATGCAGCTCTAGCAAATTTCTCAATTATGCATGGCCTTGGTAAGAGTGCATGTTGGGTAACATGGCACTCGGTATTTCACTAGATATCCTAAAAACATTTTAACTCTATCTCCATTCTCGTGATTCACACAAAACCAAAATTAAGTTTAAAGAAAAGAAACATAGCAAAATGTGGTCTAATACAACACAATCCTATCTGGCTTGTAGCTTTTACTCCGACCAGATTATTCCATACCACCCTAAATAATCAGACTGTATCAATAACATCAATAAACTGTCTCTGTAGATCATGTAGAAACATAACCCTGACCTTGTGGGCTTTGGAGAAAGCAGTCCCAGAAATTATGGCTTAATGAAGAACGTATGCCCTCATACTATACAGTATTGTACAAATTGCATCTAAAATTGCATTCACTAATTAAAAAGGGGTGTAGAGTCAAGTTGGGTGTTCAGGAAAAGTATATACACACCATAGTTTTGTTCCCATTACATACATGTCCTGCTACATTAATTCACTTTAGTAACCGTACTGTAACTGCTGTGGACACCAAAACTATATTTCAGGCCACTACAATTAACAAATGGAAACTTCTTGCAGCTAGCTCATAAAGGTACCATCAGGGACTCATAGCTGGATTCTTTATGCAACCCTTGTGGTAAGGCCACACGGGAGATATGTGAAAAATAAGGGGCAGTAACATGTTAACACCTAGAGTTTATTAGGACAATTAAGATCCCAAAATTGGGAAGAGAAAGCCCCTACCAGACAAACTGTACAAACATCGACAAGGGACCTACTTTGATAGGTCACCTGCAGGTCACATCCACTACTATGCTTGAATATGGGGCGGAGGTGGAGCTGACCAACAAACAGTACTGTATACAGTGTCTGTTTGTTGGTCAGCTCCACCTCCGCCCCATATTCAAGCGTAGTGGTGGATGTGACCTGCAGGTGACCTATCAACTGATGCAGTTTTGGAAGCCAAAATAAGAAGTGTATCATAAATGGAGAGAAATTATAAAGGAAAGATAAAACTTCTCCTCTTTATAGAATTGACTTCTTTTGGCTTCTAAAACTTCATGCAGAAATGTGACCGTGTGGCCATACCCTTACCACTATCAAGCTTTACATAGCAGGAACAAGTGATATGAATGGCCTTGATCTTACTATTGTATGGCACATTGGTTCAACACGACAGAAATGCCAGCAGATTCCTGCTCAGCTACTCATAGGTTGAAGTAGGTTAAAGCCAAGTCCAATGTTTGGCTGAGCAGTAATTTCCCGGCATTTCCAACATGTTGAGCTGGGACCAGGAAGTGGAGAGCAGTGGGCAGAACTGCACAAGCAGGTGACCAATGAGGAGGAATATGGCTTCTATTTTTAAGCCATTATGATCCATATATAAAATATTAATATAAAAGAGTGTGGAGAATAGAGAGATAGGCGGCACTGCCAGACGTCACATTTGTACTGATACCCAGTCTTTAACTACCTGTCCCTTTTACACGCCTCGGTGGTGCACAGCCTTGACAGTATGCACGTAAAAATATGGAGAGTAATAGGAAAAGCAGCACTCACCAGCATGGTTGAAAGTCCTTTATTCATACAAAAAGGTAAAATCTTCGGGCTGGAGCATATAGTGCGGCACAGCTGAATTCAGCGGCGACGGCCGTTTCGCGCTAACTTGCGCTTCGTCAGGCCAGTGACATAGATGCGCTCACCGGCGCATCTTATACCCGTCACTGCTTCTGGTTGTCATGGCAACCAGGACGCTTAGACTCCTCTGCAGCCTCCCGTGCGATCCAGCCCAGCTGAACACAATGATTTACATACAGCATCAAGACAAAAAGTGAAATGAATGCGCCGAGATAATTTCCATCATTGAGTCCCAGTGGACCTACGGCATCGGCTCTGATATTCCACATGGATTCCCTCTGTAGGAGAGCATGGTGTCTGTCCCCACCTCGGGACCTAAATGGCACCTGCTCTATCCCCGCAAAATAAATACACCGTGGATTACCACTATGTTCCTGGCAGACATGTTCAATGAGCCTAGTACAACCCTTGCCGGTTTTTAAAGAATTTAGATGTTCTCTGAACCTCTCAAATATGGGACAAATTGTTTTTCCTATATAAAAGGCTCCACATTGGCAAGTGATCAAGTAGACAACATAGTTACTTCTACAAGTAATGAATTGAGTGACGGGGTGAGAAACCCCACCAAAAGACAAATGCTTCTTTTGGTTATTATAGTTGCAGAAGGAGCAATTTCAACACTTGAAGTTGCCCTTGGGTTTACTTGATGACAGCCAATTACTGGTCACTTTGTTTCTAAACCTGCTCCTTATGATCTGGTCTTTTATGGTATGACATTTTTTGAAGGCTATGAGTGGCCTATTGTTAACAACCCCTTCTAAACCTTCCTCATTTTTCTAAATGTCCCAGTTGTTGCAAATGGCACGTTTTATGAGGTTTGCTGCGGGATTGTATTTAAAGGTAAAGACAAATCTCTCCATTTCCTTATGAACATTTTTGCTTCTCTTATATAACAACTCTTGTTGGGTGAAGGAACCTGCTTTCTTTCTAGCTGTGTCTACCTCCCTCTCCTTATATCCTCTGTCTAGTAGTCTACCCTTTAATTCCTCTGACTGTCTCCTATAGCCTTCTTCAGTGTTATTTATCCGCCTTAGCCGCATAAATTGGCCATAGGGTATGGATTTCTTGACACTGTCCGGGTGGAAGCTCCTGTGATATAAAATATTAATATCTGCATTTTGGAGCAGGGACAGTTAGGGACACCAAACGCTAGTTAATAGGGCCACAAAAGTCCTTTTAAGGACTGGTATAGGTGTGCTATCGATAGGTGTGATATAAAGGGGTGTGATATACTTATAATTTACTTTCTAACATAGAAATAATATTATAGTGTATTTGTATTGTGCAGCAGTTGTGTGCGGTTCTGCTGCGATACCGCAGCTAGATAGAGGGACAAACGCTATTGGAGTAAGTAATTGCAACGGGTGTGATTTACCTGTTGCCCCAAAATAAAACTGCTTGAGGGCTGCGATATACCGTCTTCCACAAAATCTTTATTGAGGGGTGCTATATACCTGTTTCCGACAAATACTGATTGAGGGGTGCTATATACCAGTTTCTGCCAAATCCTGATTGAGGGGTGCTATATACCTGTTTCCACCAAATACTGATTGAGGGGTGCTATATACCATTTTCCGCCAAATACTTATTAAGGGGTGCTATATACCTGTTTCCCCCAAATACTGATTGAGGTGTGCCATATACCTTCTTCCACCAAATACTGATTGAGGGGTGCTATTGCTATATACCTTCTTCCACCAAATACTGATTGAGAGGTGCGATACACCTGCTTCCACAAAATACTGATTGAGGGGTGCCATATACCTGTTTCCGCCAAATACTGATTGAGGGGTGCTATATACTTGTTCCGACAAATACTGATTGAGGGGTACTATATACTTGTTCCGACAAATACTGATTGAGGGGTACTATATACCTGTTCCTGCCAAATACTGATTGAGGGGTGCCCTATACCTTCTTCCACCAAATACTGATTGAAGGGTGCTATTGCTATATACCTTCTTCCACAAAATACTGATTGAGGGCTGCGATATACCTGCTTCAAAAAAATACTGATTGAGGGGTGCCATATACCTGTTTCCGCCAAATACTGATTGAGGGGTGCTATATACCTGTTTCCACCACATACTAATTGAGGGGTGCCATATACCTTCTTCCACAAAATACTGATTGAGGGGTGCTATTGCTATATTCCTTCTTCAACCAAATACTGATTGAGGGCTGCAATACACCTGCTTTCACAAAATGCTGATTGAGGGGTGCTATATACCTGTTTCCGCCAAATAATGATTGAGGGGTGCCCTATACCTTCTTCCACTAAATACTGATTGAGGGCTGCAATACACCTGCTTCCACAAAATACTGATTGAGGGGTGCCATATTCCTGTTTCCTCCAAATCCTGATTTAGGGGTGCTATATACCTGTTTCCTCCAAATAATGATTGAGGGGTGCCCTATACCTTCTTCCACAAAATACTGATTGAGGGGTGCTATTGCTATACATCTTCTTCCACCAAATACTTATTGAGGGCTGCGATACACCTGCTTCCACAAAATACTGATTGAGGGGTACCATATTTATGATTCTGCCAAATACTGATTGAGGGGTGCTATATACCTGTTTTCTGCGGTCACAGGCCGATCAGTGGCTCACCCCGCTCAACTTGACAGTTAAGGTAAAGTGGTGTGCGACAAAACAGGACAAAATGACACCCCTGCCGTGCATGGCACACGTCCTGAACTTAGTCGTGCAGCCAAATACCCCGGGGCCCAGGACATCTTGCGGCAGGCCAGGAAAATCTCTGGCTATTTTAGAAGATCTTACACGGCCACGGCTTGCCTTGCTCACGTTCAGCGGCGACACCACTTGCCCGTCAGACGTCTGATTTGTGACTGCCCGACGCGCTGGAACTCCACCTTGTATATGCTTAATAAGCTGCTCCAGCAGAAACGTGCCGTTAATGACTACCTGTACGAACTCTGCGGTAGGACAGGTTCTGGGGAGCTTGTATTTTTTCACTGCGCCAGTGGCTGCTCATGCAGACTTCTGCTGCCATTTGATGAGATCACCAAACTGGTCAGTTGCAGCCAGGGCTCCATCAGTGACATCGTACCTCATGCCTTCTTTCTGGAGCGTCGTGTCATTGATCAAGCCGTTGAGGAGCAGGAGCTGGAAGATGAGGAGGTCACAATGCTGAATGAATTCTCAGGGGGGCTACTCCATTTGAGACAAGTCAGCAGGAGTCTGAAGAGGAATCAGAGGAGGATGGTGTCTGGGAGGAGGACGAGGGGCAAGAAGAGCAGGCTTTAAACTTTTCGGGGATCCCTGGTGTTGTCCGCGGCTGGGGGGATGAGACTGAGGAGGACATTCTCCTGGGCAATGAGCAGGAGCCAGGACTCTCCACTGCTTCCAATTTAGTGCAAATGGGGGCCTTCATTATGGTGGTGTATGAACTGCAGTCACCATAAGGACCTTCTAATGTCACAGGGTCATGTAACTGTGCCCCCCACCCCATACTGTGCCCTCTTATACCCTGCATTGTGCCCTCTTACCACACCCTGTGCAGTGCCCATAGTCACTCCCTGTACTGTGCCCTCTTATACCCTTTTATCCTGTCACGGTATGTCGGTGTTATCCGGTCACTGTACAGAGGTGTTATCCGGTCAATGTATTCACCCCCTGACGAAGGCACGCCGAAACGCGCGTTGGGGTAGCGCCATCCTGGGTAATCCAGCACACGGTCTCTGTTAGGTGAGCTCTCGTCCTCTTGTCATTCCCCTTCTTTGGCAATTATGACCTTGGTGTCGACCACACCTGGTCTTTATGTTTGGTCTGTTATTTACTCTTATTACAATTGATTAACATACCAATTTCCACTGCCTTGTGGGGGTGCTTATGCTGACCACTGTCTCACCTATATACATCTGTTTTACTGTTCGTCTTCATAGGTGGGGCATTGTTCCCAGTATTATCCTATGATCTACATTTACATTGTACTGTTGACCTGTGCGCTTTCCCAGGGTGGCGCTCTTTCTTGTCTGTCCTCTGCTCTTATCTTATCCTGTTAATGGCATCACATTTTTCGCTTTCTTTCATGTAAAGTTTATCATGTCCTAATAAATATATTTTTTTATATTCAGGTACCATAAGCTCCATTTTCTTGTGTTTCTGTTAATGTATGGCTGTGGTATCCAATAACTGGATGTCCATAACTGTATCCCTTTCCCTGCCCATGCCATCCTTTTTTAGACCTGGCATGAGCTGGAAAAATATTCAGATTGCGGTGCTAAGGACCTTTGCGCCACAATCTGTGTCAGAAATACACCTAATATAGATGTATTTCTATATAATAAATGACCACCTAATTGTATTATTATTCAGGGGTAGGGCTAATATCTTTATATTATATAGATTGTAGTGTATTATACTGTGACCTGTATTTCCCAGTAGAAAATGATCCTTGGGAAACACAGTCCTCATCCCTGACCACCAGGACCAGGTAGCGCTCTGTCAGTACATGGCGGCCTCCCCTCTCCGCCACGCTGCTCCGCTGTGTACTGGTGCTTATTCTGACACTAGGGCTGGGTTCACATCCTATTTTAGCCATCCATTTAATGCATACCAAAAATGTATGTATTAACAGATGCCTCAGACTGATGCCGTACAATGGCGTCCGTTCTCCATACAGTTCCATGGTATGCATTTTTTAATGGACTCTGCAGGATACAAAAATGTGGAGTGCTGCACATTTCTATACATGATAGGAAATAAAAAATTTCAAGACTCCAGCAGGGCACATTTTTGAGAGTTTCCCTTTAAGATGCATAAAAATGGCCCCTGATTAAAATAAATATTTTTTGTGGGAATTTTGGCCAATGATCCACCTCTGGTATGTCACTGTCAATGTTGTGGAACTATTTGTGTACTTCTAGTAAGTGTTTGCTGGCTGCAAATATGACCTGAAGATTGTTCAGATTCTCCTGCCATTAAAGTGAATGGGGCCCGCCGCGAACGTGCGGTTCGCAAACATTTGATAACGAACGTGCGTTCGTGAATCGTCCTGGACGATGTTCCTCCATCACTACTGGTTGGTATTTCAGCCGACTGTTGTTTCATGGTTGCATCAACTTGTTGGTTTTATCCTGACTACATTTACTATTATTAGGTGCAATGTAGTAGCATGACATTGTGATCCTAAACTGTGTATCCTTTGCCTAAAAGCTCATTGAAGATCTATCTATCTAGCTATGTAATAATTCCAAAAAACGAGGCAGCACTCCGACATCAAGTGAAAAAGATGGTGACCCAAATTTTTCCCAGGCAACATTTCAGCCCACTCAATGAGGCCTTTGTCAAGCAAAGTAATAGTGTCACACGTGAGTATATATACTCATGATTCCAGTGGAAAATTAATCACGTTACAAACTAAGTGGATAATTGAACACATAATAGACACATCAAATGAGCAGATGATCACATGATGCATACATTTGTTGCAAACAATAAAGATTACAGCTAGTGCATAAATATCATATAAAACCTTTCAAATCATAATACTTAATCTCCATAATTGTGATGAGTTCATGTTGTATAAGACACAAAATAAAAAAATGATATGTGAACTTGTGCCTCAGTGCTAAAGTGCTTGTGCAAAGTGCATATGAAGAGTTAAAAAACTTTGTCAATTGACTTAAACTCAGCTGTACTATATTTTATATTCTTCAAAAATTAAAACCAGCTTACCATTGGTGGTTCAATGTGTCCGCGTGCAGTCAGCGTCCCCATGTGCGCATTACGCACGCGCAGAGCCCGACAGACCGCTCCACCCTCCCAGACACGAGCGGCGCGCCTACTAACCCATGTACACGTGATCGGAGACGTGATGACGGAGATCATGTCACCCGCATCGTAAGGAGGAGAGGAGCAGACCATGTGATCCCACACAGGCCGATCCACAACAGTGGCGTGTCTGATCTCCATAGTGACCAGACAAGTTTACTAGCTCACTAAGGGAGAATAATACATGTGTCTAAACAGGGCATCAGTGGAATCCATCCAAATCTAGTCCACAATAAATAACCGGTCTATTAAGGACCCTGGATTCTAAATGCTACGTGCGTTATTGTGATAACATGGGTGGCACCTCAAGGTGTTGCGACGGCATCCCTCAAGCGGTATGCCACTCAACTTATCAGTGTTGGGCGGCCCAACGCTAGGTGACGTACCACCCACTATCACAAAAATGAGACAAACTGCATAATAGGGTGACAAAAGAGAAGGAACTTCTTCCTAGCAACTTTTAACTTCAGTGTGTAGTGGTGCAGCCTGGGACGAGAGCCACTATAAGTCGGACTGTGAGAAGGAGACATCATCTGTGGTAAATATATCCTCTTACACAGATTAAACTTCTATCTAAGGGTTTGTCATACTGTCCCACTGTGGGCATGGACTGGTTCCAGTTGGAATTACAGCGCTTTTTTTGTAATCTCAAATTAAAGGTTTGGTTTGCAGATGCAAAAAATCTCGGTAGTCATAAGGATCAGACTAGTATATGGATGAGTGAACTCACTCTTGGCTGAGTTGGTTTATGGACCAAGAGTGATCTCACTCCACAATTGAATTGTCCCGCAGTTGACACTTTCATTAATGCTGTGAATACAGAGATTGATACATTGGAACATGCTTTACAAGATGGTGATCTGGAGCACCCTAATATGACAACTGCTGAGATACAGGCTATTGATGAACTTACCATTGAACCACCAATGGTAAGCTGGTTTTAGGTTTTGAAGAATATAAAATATAGTACAGCTGAGTTTTATTTTGTGTCTTATATAACATGAACTCAGAGTCATCACAATTATGGAGATTAAGTATTATGATTTGAAAGGTTTTATATGATATTTATGCACTAGCTTTGTAATCTTTATTGTTTGCAACAAATTTATGCATCATGTGATCATCTGCTCGTGTGATGTGTGTATTATGTGTTCAATTATCCGCTTAGTTTGTAACGTGATCAATTTTCCACTGGAATCATTGGTATATATACTTATGTGTGACACTATTACTTTGCTTGACAAAGGCCTCATTGAGTGGGCTGAAATGTTGCCTGGGAATAAATTGGGTCACCACCTTTTTCACTTGATGTCGGGGTGCTGCCTCGTTTTTTGGAATTATTGAACAGTGGAAGATTTGCCTACCTTCCCTGAGGAATTGCACCCTATCTACGTTTGTCTGACTGTGCTGCTGCTCTATCTGTTTTTTTTTGTTGATATCTATCTATCTATCTCTGTCCATCTATCTATATCTATCTATCTTTATCTGTTTATCTGTCACAGAATACAGTATAAAAAAAATATTTGTAGATTCTGGTATCCCGCATTGGTTTGTGTGCGTTGTATGACTGATACATAAAGCATTTTATTCAACATTTATTTTATTTTATAAACCATAAAGTAGAAAGCATTGATACATTTTATGTTGATGATCTATAGGTCATATACAGACGTGGACAAAATTGTTGGTACCCTTTGGTCAATGAAAGAAAAAGTCACAATGGTCACAGAAATAACTTTAATCTGACAAAAGTAATAATAAATTAAAATTCTATAAATGTTAACCAATGAAAGTCAGACATTGTTTTTCAACCATGCTTCAACAGAATTATGTAAAAAAATAAACTCATGAAACAGGCATGGACAAAAATGATGGTACCCCTAACTTAATATTTTGTTGCGCAACCTTTTGAGGCAATCACTGCAATCAAACGCTTCCTGTAACTGTCAATGAGACATCTGCACCTCTCAGCAGGTATTTTGGCCCACTCCTCATGAGCAAACTGCTCCAGTTGTGTCCGGTTTGAAGGGTGCCTTTTCCAGACTGCATGTTTCAGCTCCTTCCAAAGATGCTCAATAGGATTGAGGTCAGGGCTCATAGAAGGCCACTTTAGAATAGTCCAATTTTTTCCTCTTAGCCATTCTTGGGTGTTTTTAGCGGTGTGTTTTGGGTCATTGTCCTGTTGCAAGACCCATGACCTGCGACTGAGACCAAGCTTTCTGACACTGGCTAGTACATTTCTCTCTAGAATTCCTTGATAGTCTTGAGATTTCATTGTACCCTGCACAGATTCAAGACACCCTGTGCCAGACGCAGCAAAGCAGCCCCAGAACATAACAGAGCCTCCTCCATGTTTCACAGTAGGGACAGTGTTCTTTTCTTGATATGCTTCATTTTTTCGTCTGTGAACATACAGCTGATGTGCCTTGGCAAAAACTTCGATTTTTGTCTCATCTGTCCACAGGACATTCTCCCAGAAGCTTTGTGGCTTGTCAACATGTAGTTTGGCATATTCCAGTCTTGCTTTTTTATGATTCGTTTTCAACAATGGTGTCCTCCTTGGTCGTCTCCCATGTAGTCCACTTTGGCTCAAACAACGACGGATGGTGCGATCTGACACTGATGTTCCTTGAGCATGAAGTTCACCTTGAATCTCTTTAGAAGTCTTTCTAGGCTCTTTTGTTACCATTCGGATTATCCGTCTCTTAGATTTGTCATCAATTTTCCTCCTGCGGCCACGTCCAGGGAGGTTGGCTACAGTCCCATGGATCTTAAACTTATGAATAATATGTGCAACTGTACTCACAGGAACATCTAGTTGCTTGGAGATGGTCTTATAGCCTTTACCTTTAACATGCTTGTCTATAATTTTCTTTCTGATCTCTTGAGACAGCTCTTTCCTTTGCTTCCTCTGGTCCATGTCGAGTGTGGTACACACCATATCACCAAACAACACAGTGATTACCTGGAGCCATATATATAGGCCCAATGGCTGATTACAAGGTTGTAGACACCTGTGATGCTAATTAGTGGACACACCTTGAATTAACATGTCCCTTTGGTCACATTATGTTCTGTGTTTTCTAGGGGTACCATCATTTTTGTCCATGCCTGTTTCATGAGTTTATTTTTTTACATAATTCTGTTGAAGCATGGTTGAAAAACAATGTCTGACTTTCATTGGTTAACATTTATAGAATTTTAATTTATTATTACTTTTGTCAGATTAAAGTTATTTCTGTGACCATTGTGACTTTTTCTTTCATTGACCAAAGGGTACCAACAATTTTGTCCACGTCTGTATGTGTGCAGCACAATGTGATTTACCACTAACAGGTGTATATACTTGGTAATGGAAATTGTCATCAGCACTGAGGTGAGGTATAAAGAATGTGCTTTGAAGTGGTTTTAAGGGTCAATGTAATTGACGGAACTGAAGGATGGGGTATTTGCCAAATAACTTTTGAACTACTCTAAGAACTTATATACCTCTGGTCTGTCATCACTAAATTCCAAACTGTCTAGCTGAAGACTTTTGCTATTTTCGAATGCCATGTGTATTTGAGCTCACAATACTGTATATAGACAATACGATAATAAACATGAGTCTTCTTATAGTTTTAAAAGACCCCAAATTGTGTCATATATGAATTAATATAATAGGACCCATTTCACTCACATTTTCGTAGCAAACATGAGGTGGTCTCAGCCAGGCCTTTGTGCCTGGGGGGCCCAAAGACACACGTGTCACATAAGAACCTACCCTAATATAAATGGAAGATACATATTCTGTATTGGAGCCAACGAGTTTCAAGTCATGCCTCTGCCTAGCCCCACTGTAGGGCCATATGTACAATGCAGGCAAGGCAGACATGTTTATAGGGCAGTATCACTTGGAGGAATGAATGGTTATAAAAGGTGCACAGATGCTAAAAAGGAATACATGTACTCATACTCATAGCATCAGGGCAAACTAACCTGACAATAGTATCAATGGCTATATAGTTTAGCATAGACACAATCATTCCCTGCTTATCACATGGATTTCCTCCTTTGGCACATGCCAATTTCTTTAGCCAACATTTACTAATAATTTATGGGAGTGTCATCATGCCACAAATTGTAAGAAAGAGATACCCAAAAGATAATTTACTAACTGATATACGCCAAAATCCTAGAGAACATGGTTGGACAGAAAACCAATGTGGTGCGGTGGTTGCTTGGCATGTCCATTTATTAAATGTACAAAGGTATTTGGAAGCAACCCCACTGACATGGAATATAAGTAGAGATGAGCAAATAATTGAAAAGTTCGATTTGGCTGACTCGCCGAATTTTACAAAAACATTTGCTTAGTGACTAATTACTTTGTCACGAAGCGCATTTTTTTGTAAGTAGCGGATGCAATGACAGGGAGCTGCGATAGTGCCGCTCCATCATTGTACCCCTCAGATGCCACGTTCATACATAATCGCGGCATCTGAGTGTAAAAACTGTGTAAAATTAACAATAGGATTATTTTTTTAGCAAACTTATCACCTCCATTTGCTCGCGACGGGCCAGCCGCCGCCTTCTTGCCTGAAGATCTGGAGCGAAATCTCGCGCGGCGCGAGATTTTGGATTTTGGGCGAGATCTTGAATCAAGAAGGTTGGTTGCCTTTTGTGAGCAAATGGAGGAGGTAAGTATGAATTTTTTTGTTTTTTTACACTATTTCAGGTAAAATCGATTTGCTGACACGAAGCACGAGGAAATTCGGCTTCGAGGCAAATTGAATTTATGCTGAACTTCGGATCAAATTCCATTTTGTTGGATTCCATTCGCTAATCTTTTAATATGAGCTATTTCTGCATGTACATGCCCTTGCCCACTAGATTATGTTGAGACAACAAAGAGGCAGGGATCGATTGGGAAATTTTAGGGACACATTGATAGTAAGACTAATGTTGGACTGCTGGTCAAATATAAAACTGGAACCTGAATAAATGTATGAAATACACTGATCTGCTGTAAATGTATTGCACTACCTGATATACTGCACTGGTACAAATGTATTGCATTGAAAGTATGGTTGATGTAGACAACACTGCGGTTATAATGCCATCTCCTGCCCAATTGTGTCCTTACTGTCGAATAATGAATTGCATCATACACAAGCAGTGGGCCAAAATAAACTGATTTAAATGTAGGATACACCTTCTGGACATGTGCTATGGGTAAGAGAGGTTTATACACTCGAAAGACCTAAGAGGTCATGTTTTTTTACAGCTATGGTTGGTGCATATTAATGTAAAGCAATATAAGATTCAAAATTTAGTTACTGCACTGTTCATAGATTTCTTTAGGGTACCCTCACATGCAGCAGATTTTGTTGAAGAAATGTTGGCATTGTGCTTCATATACTATGAAGAATGGCTCCTGGAGATAGGTCATCAATATGTGTGCAGGGTGCTGAACATAAGAATGGCTCCTGGAGATAGGTCATCAATATGTAAGTCCTGGCAAATCCCTTTAAATATTGGCAGGAAGTAAGTTAAGAGAATAACTATCTGAATGGCCAAAAGACGCGATGGAAGTTTTTTGAGTATTTTTTGCATGTACATTGTACATCCCATATCTTGGTGCCCCACTGTGTGTAGATTTTTTCATAGAGTGGGGTCCTGATAAAAGATAAAACAGTGGACAAGAAAAGGAAGACCCCCGCTGTTAGGTAGGAGGCGTGAAGAAAGAGTGCAGTGATAGACCTACAGCCATCGGATGGATGGATATCAAAAGGTTAGACACCAGAAAATGCATCAGTGTCAATGACCCTCTACCAAGCAGAAGTAACAGGCTTCAAATATTCCTTTGGCTATATTTCTGCAAAGAATTAATGTTGTATTGGGTTTAAATGTGTAGGTAATAAAATATATCTTTCAACTAGGGGTTTTAAATTTGCAGTGTCACCCTTAGAAATCTGGATTTGATTTACATTTCTTTGAAGTCCCACACCGATGATAACTGGCAAAAACATAATGAGTGAAATATTATACATTCAACATATAAAATTAAAGTAATTTCTGTTGCGTTGAGTCCCCGGTAATTCTTTTTTTAAGTTAGTAGATTACTTCTTCCTTATAAAAATATCTTTTTAAAAAACAATCCAGCAATATAGATGTGATACTTTTCAGAAGGAATGAGACAGGCCTCACTGCTGAAATGTACACATAATCCCGGATCAGCGAGATAATCCATTCGGAGAAAAATACTAATAATCAACGGCTCCACTTCTCTACCTTTCATCATCTCCTTTGAAGTTTTGTGCACAAACAAAATAGAAATATTGAGTACTTAAAGGGGTTTCCTACAATACAAACATCCTTTATCCATCACAAAAGGAGCGGCAGGTTAGCATGCATGCCGCAACTTTATTCCCTAGCTATGGGACTGCCAGAGGTAGCAGAATACAGCTAGGGGCTGGCATAGGCTTGAGCTAATTTTCAGTTTCTGGCATGTTATAGTAAATCCGGTGGACCCCAGGAGACTCTGCCACCTTCTGCCAAGCCCTGCAATTATTCTTGCTACTAGTCACAAATTATAGTGCCAATATGGCTTGTGTGTGACGTCACAAAATTGGCATTGAATGATTAATACATTTTGCCCTATATTTTCAGGAACCCGGCAGGTTAGGAGTCCATTGCCAACTTAAAGGGGTTGTGTCACAAAACATATTCTACGTTTTTCAAACCAGCAACCGGATCTGAATACTTTTATAATTGCATGCAATAAAAATTTTGTATAGCCAGTGTGCTATTCAATAAAATGTATCTGTATAGTGCCACCTGCTGCTTGTTCTTTTCCTTCTTTTTTCTCCTTCTCACTGAGATGGTCAAACATGCTCAGTTTAAATCCACAGTTGCCACCAGCCATATGTTTTGTTACAGTGAGAGAGCTGCAGCAGAAATGACAGAGAGTGCACCGATACTGTAAGTGATATAACTGAGGAGTAAGGCCCTGGCACAGCTGTGCTTAAATATCCCATATTACTACGTGCTATTACAATGTCCTATTAGTAAAGCAAAATTCTCTGACATTCAAGGTGCATTACAGACCCATCTGACAGTGCAGCAGAGCCGTCCATCATGTGCATCTTATGATACTACAATCCTAACTGTAGTAAATTCTTAAACTTTACTATAAATGGAGCTGTTACATTTAACTGCATTTTTCATAGAACAACCTAAAATGAATCAGGAAATTTGTTGAGCACTTCAAAGAATTGAATGCTAAATCTCGCTTCCCTGTAATATAAGGGTACTCAGAGTTGCTTCTGCTGATTAAATATTGAAGCAGCATTTTTACTGGTTAGAGCGGCTTTGATTGGGAACCCACTTTTCTTATTTGAAATTATCTAGTACTATACACTATGCACTATGCATTTCTTCATAACCTTTGTAACATCAGCTTTAGCTAATGTGCAAAGGAAGGTTGATGACATGACACAGCAAGAAAGAGATGCAGGCGCATTGACTTGTGTTAATTTTATTGTTGTGCATTTTATTCTATTTAAATGTGAGTATAATAAACCATATTTATGAAATTTAAAATACGGATTTTCACTATAGGAGCAATATTGAACCATCTGTAGGAGGCACAACGAGAGAAATCCCGCAGAGGACCTACTGGTCGGCTTTCTTTTGAGGCGCATATTCTATTTATACGCTTGTGAGTATAACATTGAGAGGAGGAACGGCTGGTTGTTCCAGTGCTTCACTATGTGCCGGTCTTCTTTATAATCTCACAGGATGTTAATTGAAAGAAACGCATAACGAAGCTAGTGTGTGCTTGCTGAAAGTTGGTGAAAACGCACATCAGTCCTATTGGTTTGGAGGTTTGCATGGCCCCTTTCATATATGTACAAGAAAGAGATGCATATGACACTTACAACACTTGTTTTACTGTGATCACTCTACCTTTATTTTTATGTTCCCAATCCTGCTATAAAGTGAATATATACTGTGTGTGTATATATATATATATATATATATATATATATATTATATATATATATTTAGGAAAGGAAGAAGTAGGACTGCACTCCGGAATAGTGATAAAAAGCAAACTGAAGTTTATTCACCCATATTATGGCAAGTCTTGCGACGTTTCGGCTCACAAGAGCCTTTCTCAAGCTTGAGAAAGGCTCTTGTGAGCCGAAACGTCGCAAGACTTGCCATAAAATGGGTGAATAAACTTCAGTTTGCTTTTTACCACTATTCCGGAGTGCAGTCCTGCTTCTTCCTTTCCTACATTATTGGGGATTGCCGCTACCCTACGTTGGACCTTGCACCCACGCTCTAGCTGGTGCTCCCACTGGACTTTTTTTTCCTTGGCAGACTTGACCTGTTAAAAGGAGGGTGGTGCTTGAAATCATTGTTCTTCCATTGTTAACCATGGTGACCTGCAAAGAACCGCGTGCAGCCATCATTGGGTTGCATAAAAATGGCTTCACAGGCAAGGATATTGTGGCTACTAAGATTGCACCTCAATCAACAATTTATAGGATCATTAAGAACTTCAAGGAAAGAGGTTCAATTATTGTTAAGAAGGCTTCAGGGCGTCCAAGAAAGTTCAGCAAGCGCCAGGATCATCTCCTAAAGAGGATTCAGCTGCGGGATCGGAGTGCCACCAGTGCAGGGCTTGCTCAGGAATGTCAGCAGGCAGGTGTGAGCGCATCTGCACGCACAGTGAGGCGAAGACTTTTGGAAGATGGCCTGGTGTCAAGAAGGGCAGCAAAGAAGCCACTTCTCTCCAAAAAAAACATCAGGGACAGATTGATCTTCCGCAGAAAATATGGTGAATGGACTGCTGAGGACTGGGGCAAAGTCATATTCTCAGATGAAGCCTCTTTCCGATTGTTTGGGGCATCAGAAAAAAGGCTTGTCCGGAGAAGAAAAGGTGAGCGCTACCATCAGTCCTGTGTCATGCCAAAAGTAAAGCATCCTGAGACCATTCATGTGTGGGGTTGCTTCTCATCCAAGGGAGTGGGCTCACTCACAATTTTGCCAAAAACACAGCCATAAATAAAGAATGGTACCAAAACACCCTCCAACAGCAACTTCTTCCAACAATCCAACAACAGTTTGGTGGAGAACAATGCATTTTCCAGCACGATGGAGCACCGTACCATAAGGCAAAAGTGATAACTAAGTGGCTCGGGGACCAAAACGTTGACATTTTGGGTCCATGGCTTGGAAACTCCCCAGATCTTAATCCCATTGAGAACTTGTGGTCAATCCTCAAGAGGCGAGTGGACAAACAAAAACCTAGTAATTCTGACAAACTCCAAGAAGTGATTATTAAAGAATGGGTAGCTACCAGTCAGGAATTGGCCCAGAAGTTGATTGAGAGCATGCCCAGTCGAATTGCAGAGGTCCTGAAAAAGAAGGGCCAACACTGCAAATACTGACTCTTTGCATAAATGTCATGTAATTGTCGATAAAAGCCTTTGAAACGTATGAAGTGCGTGTAATTATATTTCACTACATCACAGAAACAACTGACACAAAGATCTAAAAGCAGTGAAAAGCAGCAAACTTTGTGAAAACTAATATTTGTGTCATTCTCAAAACTTTTGGCCACAACTGTGTGTGTGTGTGTGTGTGTGTGTATATATATATATATATAGATATATATATAAACACACACACACATATATATATATATATATATATATACAGTACAGACCAAAAGTTTGGACACACCTTCTCATTCAAAGAGTTTTCTTTATTTTCATGACTATGAAAATTGTAGATTCACACTGAAGGCATCAAAACTATGAATTAACACATGTGGAACGGTATACATAACAAAAAAGTGTGAAACAACTGAAAATATGTCATATTCTAGGTTCTTCAAAGTAGCCATCTTTTGCTTTGATTACTGCTCTGCACACTCTTGGCATTCTCTTGATGAGCTTCAAGAGGTAGTCACCTGAAATGGTTTTCACTTCACAGGTGTGCCCTGTCAGGTTTAATAAGTGGGAATTCTTGCCTTATAAATGGGGTTGGGACCATCAGTTGCGTTGTGGAGAAGTCAGGTGGATACACAGCTGATAGTCCTACTGAATAGACTGTGAGAATTTGTATTATGGCAAGAAAAAAGCAGCTAAGTAAAGAAAAACGAGTGGCCATCATTACTTTAAGAAATGAAGGTCAGTCAGTCCGAAAAATTGAGAAAACTTTGAAAGTGTCCCCAAGTGCAGTCACAAAAACCATCAAGCGCTACAAAGAAACTGGCTCACATGCGGACCGCCCCAGGAAAGGAAGACCAAGAGTCACCTCTGCTGCGGAGGATAAGTTCATCCGAGTCACCAGCCTCAGAAATCGCAGGTTAACAGCAGCTCAGATTAGAGACCAGGTCAATGCCACACAGAGTTCTAGCAGCAGACACATCTCTAGAACAACTGTTAAGAGGAGACTGTGTGAATCAGGCCTTCATGGTAGAATATCTGCTAGGAAACCACTGCTAAGGACAGGCAACAAGCAGAAGAGACTTGTTTGGGCTAAAGAACACAAGCAATTGTCATTAGACCAGTGGAAATCTGTGCTTTGGTCTGATGAGTCCAAATTTGAGATCTTTGGTTCCAACCACCGTGTCTTTGTGAGACACAGAAAAGGTGAACGGATGGACTCTACATGCCTGGTTCCCACCGTGAAGCATGGAGGAGGAGGTGTGATGGTGTGGGGGTGCTTTTCTGGTGACACTGTTGGGCATTTATTCAAAATTGAAGGCATACTGAACCAGCATGGCTACCACAGCATCTTGCAGCGGCATGCTATTCCATCCGGTTTGCGTTTAGTTGGACCATCATTTATTTTTCAACAGGACAATGACCCCAAACACACCTCCAGGCTGTGTAAGGGCTATTTGACCATGAAGGAGAGTGATGGGGTGCTGCGCCAGATGACCTGGCCTCCACAGTCACCGGACCTGAACCAATCAAGATGGTTTGGGGTGAGCTGGACCGCAGAGTGAAGGCAGAAGGGCCAACAAGTGCTAAGCATCTCTGGGGACTCCTTCAAGACTGTTGGAAGACCATTTCAGGTGACTACCTCTTGAAGCTCATCAAGAGAATGCCAAGAGTGTGCAAAGCAGTAATCAAAGCAAAAGGTGGCTACTTTGAAGAACCTAGAATATGACATATTTTCAGCTGTTTTCCACATGTGTTAATTCATAGATTTGATGCCTTCAGTGTGAATCTACAATTTTCATAGTCATGAAAATAAAGAAAACTCTTTGAATGAGAAGGTGTGTCCAAACTTTTGGTCTGTACTGTATATATATATATATATATATATATACACACACATTTAGGTCCATGTATATTTGAACAGAGACATTTTTCTAATTTTTGTTCTGTACATTATCACAATGGATTTTGAACAAAACAATTCAGATGCAGTTGAAGTTTAGACTTTCAGCTTTAAAGGGAACCTGTCATAAACTTTATGCTGACCTCACTGAGGGCAGTATAACGTAGTGACAGAAATGCTGATTTCTGCGGTGTGTCACTGATGAGCTAAAAGTAAGTGGTTGCTGAGAACCAGCATCATAATCATTACAGCCCAGGCCTTGAAAAGAGTCAAATCTACCTAAGAATAGTTATGGTTATTCATAATCTCCTGCACACTCACCCATCTGCTGATGACAGGCAGTTCTCTCCTAGAGAGAAAGAGAGAAAACTAGGTAGAAGACTGTCAGTCATCAGCAGGTTGGCAGGGAGAGCAGGAATTCATGAATAACCATGACTCTTCTCAGTTGGCCATGACTCTTTTCCAGGCCCAGTCTGCAATGATTGTGATGTTGGTTCTCGGCAAACACTTACTTTTAACTTATAAATGACAGACCACTGAAATCAACTCACCTGTCTCTACTTTATGCTGCTGTTCGTATGGGCAGCATAAAGAGGATGACCGGTTCCCTTTAATTAATTAGGTTGAACAAAATGATTGCATAAAAATGTGAGCAACTGAAGCATTTTTTAAACACAATCCCTTCATTTCAGGGGTTCAAAAGTAATTGAACAAATTAAATAATTGCAAATAAAATGTTTAAATAAAGTTTTCTAATACTTGGTTGAAAACCCCTTTGTTGGCAATGACTGCCTGAAGTCTTGAACTCATGGACATCACCAGATGCTGTATTGCCTCCTTTTTAAATGCTCTGCCAGGCCTTTACTGCAGTGGTTTTCAGTTGCTGTTTGTTTGTGGGCCTTTCTGTCTGAAGTTTAGTCTTTAACAATTGAAATGCTCTATTGGGTTCAGATCAGGTGACTGACTTGGCCATTCAAGAATATTCCACTTCTTTGCTTTAATAAACTCCTGGGTTGCTTTGGCTTTATGTTTTGGGTCATTGTCCATCTGTATTATGAAACACCGACCAATCAGTTTGGCTGCATTTGGCTGGATTTTAGCTCACAGTACGTCTCTGGAAAACCCCAGAATTTATCTGGCTGCTTTTGTCCTATGTCACATCATCAATAAACATTAGGGACCCAGTGCCACTGGCAGCCATGCACGCCCAAGCCATCACACTGCGTCCACCATGTTTCACAGATGATGTGGTATGCTTTGGATCATAAGCTGTACCATGCCTTCGCCATACTTTTTTCTTTCCATCATCCTGGTAGAGGTTGATTTTGGTTTTATCTGTTCTAAGAATCTTCTTCCAGAAGTGTGCTGGTTTTTTAAGATTTTTTTTAGCAAAGTCAATCTAGCCTTCTTATTCTTGAGGTTTATGAGTGGCTTGCACCGTGCACTGAACCCTCTGTATTTACTTTCATGCATTCTTCTCTTTATGGTAGATTTGGATATTTGTTGTGAAGGGGTTTCTCTTCACCATGGTAATTATTCTGCGATCATCCACCACTGTTGTCTTCCGTGGGCATCCAGGTCTTTTTTCATTGTTAAGGTCACCAGTGCTTTCTTTTTTTCTCAGAATGTACCAAACTGTAGATTTTGCCACTCCTAATAGTGTAGCAATGTCTCGGATGGGATTTTTCTGTTTTCGCAGATGAAGGATGGCTTGTTTCACCTGCATATAGAGCTCCTTTGACCGCATGTTTACTTCTCAGCAAAATCTTCAAAATGAAAGCACCATACCTCAAATCAACTCCAGGCCTTTTATGTGCTTAATTGAGAATGAAATAATAAAGGAATTGCCCACACCTGCCCATGAAACAGCCTTTGAGTTAATTGCCCAATTACTTTTGGTCCCTTTAAAAAAAAAAAAGGGTGCCACGTGTAAAGGAGCTGAAACTCCTAAACCCCTCATCCAATTTTAATATGGATACCCTCAAATGAAAGCCAAAAGGCTGGACGTTATGTCCATGTCTGTTATATAACTATAACTTGAATATGTTTTAGTAAACAGGTAATAAAACTAAATTTGTGTCAGTGTCCAAATATATATGGACCTAACTGTATATATGTATCTCAATCACTGTATAGCGCATCCACCGAATGCGCTCCTGCGAGGCTTCAGGGCCAGATGTGAATATGTTTTCACTGCCTGGCCTGTTAGTCAAAGTGGGGGGCACGACATAGCAGACAGGGAGCAGAGCCCCTGAGTGCAACGAGGTGCACTGGCACCTCCCTCATTACTACTGTAATTTGCATTCCACAATAAGTATTTTTGTCTGGATTGCCGGCACTTATGGAGATGCCACAGATATCATGAGACTACTGACAAGTGTTAATCTATAACGGCCAACCATTTGACCTACTGGTATGTGGTGACAAATGCCCTTTAAAAGATAACATACTGGTCCTACAATCACCACTAGAGGGAGCATAACAGCTAATTAGTTTACGGTCTTATCATTGAATTCAATGTATACCAGTATGCAGTTAGCTCTTAAGCTCCCTCTAATGGCAGCTGCTGGTAGTCTGTATGTTATATTTTAGATTGATATCTATGCAGGGAATATTTATAAAAGATAGGTGTCAACCACTAAAGACATATGAAAAATTCAAACAGTACAGGATTTGTAAATCTACAGTACGTTAAAAAAGTCTCTGATTATAATGCTATAATATAATAAATTGTTCCTAATTGCTTTTAATCACTGTGGCTTCTCACAATATAAGTTTACAACATTTAAATTTTCCAGTAATCTTTCAGGGAAGTACTTTCATTATTGAAAATGTGGGAAATCTGGTCTCTATAAGATATGCTTTACAAATAAAAAGGCTATCAAGAAATATAGCCAGCCTTAAAATCCATTAACAGAGTAAATTGGTTTAATCCAGTAAGGGAGACTGGCACTCTTTAGGAATAAAGTTATTTCAAGTTGAATGGGTAGAGCTATTCTGCAGTATAACTCATATACAATTTCTATGATAGAAGCCTTAAATATAAAAGTTCTGCTGTGCCTGGCAAAACTAATAGTCTATAACATTTTTCCCTGATGTTTAATATTAAATACGAGATAATGAAGATCTTTTCAGTTCATTACAAAGTGTAGGTATCTTATAACATGATATACCAGTAATATTTATTTATTATTTTTTATTCTTTAGTATATTTAAAAAAAACATAGCTGTGCTGGTGGTGTATGTGTGCCACATCTGTAATATAACTGACACATGACAGATAGGTGCCCTGCTGTACATTTGCTGTGGCCAAAGAGCTTAATGTTAAGTTACCCGTACACCTTCCATAGATGTTGGCCGAATAAGCGCTCATACACATATATGCTCCCCCATACACATACATGATTTGTTCAGCCGAGCATGCATATGTTTTCAGTGATAAGAGAGGGGAAAGCCGCTGCCAGACACTTCTGGCAGCTTCTTATCTCCTTTCAGAATAAAAATACCAGGCATTGAAATTCACTCACTTGCCTGATCCTTCTTTTCCACCAATATCACCTGCCGGGGGTCCCCATACATCTCAGATAGTTGGCAAAAATCAGCAGGTTCAGCCGATGATAACTTAATGTGTGTGAGGGCCTTTACACTTTTGTATATAAATATACCGGAGCAGTCGATGGTGATAATCGAATCCACACAATTGCATATCCAGTTACCATATTTTTCGCCCTATAAGACACACCTCCCCATAAGAAGCACCTAGGTTTTTGAGGAGGAAAATAAGAAATATAAAATATTTTGAACCAAAAGGTTTGCTTTTGGTGGGTTTTAAACTAATGGTGGTCTGAGGAGGACACTATTATGGGGGATCTGTGAATGACACTGTTATGGAGGGGATCTGTGGATGACGCACTGTTATGGGGGATCTGTGGATGACGCACTATTATGGGGGATCTGTGGATGACACTGTTATGGAGGGGATCTGTGGATGACGCACTGTTATGGAGGATCTGTAGATGACACTGTTATGAGGATCTGTGGATACGCACTTATGGGGATCTGTGGATGGCACTGTTATGGGGGATCTGTGGATGGCACTGTTATGGGGATCTGTGGATGACACTTTTATGGGGGGGGATATGTGGATGACACATATATAGCATAAGATGCTATATATGTGTCATCCACAGATCCCCCCCATAACAGTGTCCCAGTGTAAATAGTAAATGACCCCCAATACAGGGGCTGGGGCCAGTAACTGATATTGGAATGGCAGCAGGGCCTGGTGCGGTCACTGTATTCTATTACACCGGGCCCCGCTCACTGTAGTATTCATGTCTAACGTGTAGGCAGGGCCGCTTTGTTAAACTATAGCAATTTTTTGCAGTGATAGAGAAATCAACTGTAGTACCGTACTTACTTGAAATTCCCGTAGCAGGCAGGCCGGGCGGCAGCGTAACATCACTCACTACGTCACGCGCCTGCTCCTCCCACTTTATGAATGAAGCAGGCCGAGCAGGCGCGTGACGATAGTGAGTGATGTTGCGCTGCCGCCGGCCTGCCTGCTACGGGAATTTCAAGTAAGTACTGTACTACAGTTGATTTCTCTATCGCTGCAAAAAATTGCTATAGTTTAACAAAGTGCCCATGCCTACATGTTAGATATGAATACTACAGTGAGCGGGGCACGGTGTAATACAGTGACTGCACCAGGCCCCGCTGCCATTCCAATATCAGTTGGCGGCCCCCAGCTCCTCCTCCCTCCCCGCTGATACATCACGGCCGGAGATGTATCAGTGTTAAATGGCAGAATTCGCCCCATAAGATGCACTGCGTCTTTTAGGGTGAAAAATATGGTATACGCCGGGCTCTTTCAGTATGGCTCAAGAGTTGAGAAACCCCCCACCAAAATCAACAGTTTCAGCTGACATTTATGTAATATAATGTGTATGGCGAGCTTAAAGGGAGTCTGCCACTCCCCAAATTCATTTCAAAGTAAACATACTGCCATGTAAAGTGGGTGCTCGAAAACATAACCGAAATTTTGTGAAAATCTAATCGTGAGAAATGCCTCTTTTTATTTGTAAGCAAATAAGGTTTTCAGTCAGTACCTTAATTTTCAGAGACGCTTGTAATAACGCAAAGGAAGCTAAGTGCACTGAATGGAGTGACCCACTCCCACTATGCACTGAAAACTTTATTTTCAAATGTTTTGAAAGTAGTATTTCTCAGGATTAAAGGACCAGATTTTCACAAGAAAAGGTATTGTCATAGTTCGAGGGACCTACTCTACATGGCAGTATGCTTATTTTGAAACTGATTTTAGAGCTGACAGACTCCCTTTAAGGCTTAAAATGTTATACTTTTATCTTCCTGATAGGAAATTGATGCTGGATGCCAGAAACACAACTGCTAGAGGAGCGGTGTCTGTAAATCACAGCTACCACATGCCTTTTCCACCATCTACCTCTCGAAGAAAGGGGTGATAGACAGATAATAATGTACATACAGTTTTGAGTAATTTAGTTATAATTAGAGTTGAGCGAACACCTGGATGTTCGGGTTCGAGAAGTTCGGCCGAACATCCCGGAAATGTTCGGGTTCGGGATCCGAACCCGATCCGAACTTCGTCCCGAACCCGAACCCCATTGAAGTCAATGGGGACCCGAACTTTTCGGCACTAAAAAGGCTGTAAAACAGCCCAGGAAAGAGCTAGAGGGCTGCAAAAGGCAGCAACATGTAGGTAAATCCCCTGCAAACAAATGTGGATAGGGAAATGAATTAAAATAAAAATTAAATAAATAAAAATTAACCAAAATCAATTGGAGAGAGGTTCCATAGCAGAGAATCTGGCTTCCCGTCACCCACCACTGGAACAGTCCATTCTCAGATATTTAGGCCCCGGCACCCAGGCAGAGGAGAGAGGTCCCGTAACAGAGAATCTGTCTTCATGTCAGCAGAGAATTAGTCTGCATGTCATAGCAGAGAATGAGGCTTCACGTCAGCCACCACTGCAACAGTCCATTGGCATATATTTAGGCCCAGCACACACACAGGCAGAGGAGAGAGGTCCCGTAACAGAGAATCTGGCTTCATGTCAGCAGAGAATCAGTCTGCATGTCATAGCAGAGAATCAGGCTTCACGTCAGCCACCACTGCAACAGTCCATTGTCATAAATTTAGGCCCAGCACCCAGGCAGAGGAGAGAGGTCCCGTAACAGAGAATCTGGCTTCATGTCAGCAGAGAATCAGTCTTCATATCATAGCAGAGAATCAGGCTTCACGTCACCCACCACTGTAAGAGTCAATTTTCATAAATTTAGGCCCAGAACCCAGGCAGAGGAGAAAGGTCCCGTAACAGACAATCTGGCTTCATGTCAGCAGAGAATCAATCTTCATATCATAGCAGAGAATCAGGCTTCACGTCACCCACCACTGTAAGAGTCAATTTTCATAAATTTAGGCCCAGAACCCAGGCAGAGGAGAAAGGTCCCGTAACAGACAATCTGGCTTCATGTCAGCAGAGAATCAGTCTTCATATCATAGCAGAGAATCAGGCTTCACGTCACCCACCACTGTAAGAGTCAATTTTCATAAATTTAGGCCCAGAACCCAGGCAGAGGAGAAAGGTCCCGTAACAGACAATCTGGCTTCATGTCAGCAGAGAATCAGTCTTCATATCATAGCAGAGAATCAGGCTTCACGTCACCCACCACTGTAAGAGTCAATTTTCATAAATTTAGGCCCAGAACCCAGGCAGAGGAGAAAGGTCCCGTAACAGACAATCTGGCTTCATGTCAGCAGAGAATCAGTCTTCATATCATAGCAGAGAATCAGGCTTCACGTCACCCACCACTGTAAGAGTCAATTTTCATAAATTTAGGCCCAGAACCCAGGCAGAGGAGAAAGGTCCCGTAACAGACAATCTGGCTTCATGTCAGCAGAGAATCAGTCTTCATATCATAGCAGAGAATCAGGCTTCACGTCACCCACCACTGTAAGAGTCAATTTTCATAAATTTAGGCCCAGAACCCAGGCAGAGGAGAAAGGTCCCGTAACAGACAATCTGGCTTCATGTCAGCAGAGAATCAGTCTTCATATCATAGCAGAGAATCAGGCTTCACGTCACCCACCACTGTAAGAGTCAATTTTCATAAATTTAGGCCCAGAACCCAGGCAGAGGAGAAAGGTCCCGTAACAGACAATCTGGCTTCATGTCAGCAGAGAATCAGTCTTCATATCATAGCAGAGAATCAGGCTTCACGTCACCCACCACTGTAAGAGTCAATTTTCATAAATTTAGGCCCAGAACCCAGGCAGAGGAGAAAGGTCCCGTAACAGACAATCTGGCTTCATGTCAGCAGAGAATCAGTCTTCATATCATAGCAGAGAATCAGGCTTCACGTCACCCACCACTGTAAGAGTCAATTTTCATAAATTTAGGCCCAGAACCCAGGTAGAGGAGAAAGGTCCCGTAACAGACAATCTGGCTTCATGACAGCAGAGAATCAGTCTGCATGTCATAGCAGAGAATCAGGCTTCACGTCAGCCACCACTGCAACAGTCCATTGTCATAAATTTAGGCCCAGCACCCAGGCAGAGGAGAGAGGTCCCGTAACAGAGGATCTGGCTTCATGTCAGCAGAGAATCAGTCTGCATGTCATAGCAGAGAATGAGGCTTCACGTCAGCCACCACTGCAACAGTCCATTGGCATATATTTAGGCCCAGCACACACACAGGCAGAGGAGAGAGGTCCCGTAACAGACAATCTGGCTTCATGTCAGCAGAGAATTAGTCTGCATGTCATAGCAGAGAATGAGGCTTCACGTCACCCACCACTGCAACAGTCCATTGGCATATATTCAGGCCCAGCACCCAGGCAGAGGAGAGAGGTCCCGTAACAGAGGATCTGGCTTCATGTCAGCAGAGAATCAGTCTGCATGTCATAGCAGAGAATGAGGCTTCACGTCAGCCACCACTGCAACAGTCCATTGTCATAAATTTAGGCCCAGCACCCAGGCAGAGGAGAGAGGTCCCGTAAAAGAGGATCTGGCTTCATGTCAGCAGAGAATCAGTCTGCATGTCATAGCAGAGAATCAGGCTTCACGTCAGCCACCACTGCAACAGTCCATTGTCATAAATTTAGGCCCAGCACCCAGGCAGAGGAGAGAGGTCCCGTAACAGAGGATCTGGCTTCATGTCAGCAGAGAATCAGTCTGCATGTCATAGCAGAGAATCAGGCTTCACGTCAGCCACCACTGCAACAGTCCATTGTCATAAATTTAGGCCCAGCACCCAGGCAGAGGAGAGAGGTCCCGTAACAGAGGATCTGGCTTCATGTCAGCAGAGAATCAGTCTGCATGTCATAGCAGAGAATCAGGCTTCACGTCAGCCACCACTGCAACAGTCCATTGTCATAAATTTAGGCCCAGCACCCAGGCAGAGGAGAGAGGTCCCGTAACAGACAATCTGGCTTCATGTCAGCAGAGAATTAGTCTGCATGTCATAGCAGAGAATCAGGCTTCATGTCAGCCACCACTGCAACAGTCCATTGGCATATATTTAGGCCTAGCACACAGGCAGAGGAGAGGTTCATTCAACTTTGGGTAGCATCGCAATATAATGGTAAAATGAAAATAAAAATAGGATTGAATGAGGAAGTGCCCTGGAGTCCAATAATATATGGTTATGGGGAGGTAGTTAATGTCTAATCTGGACAAGGGACGGACAGGTCCTGTGGGATCCATGCCTGGTTCATTTTTATGAACGTCAGCTTGTCCACATTGGCTGTAGACAGGCGGCTGCGTTTGTCTGTAATGACGCCCCCTGCCGTGCTGAATACACGTTCAGACAAAACGCTGGCTGCCGGGCAGGCCAGCACCTCCAAGGCATAAAAGGCTAGCTCTGGCCACGTGGACAATTTAGAGACCCAGAAGTTGAATGGGGCCGAACCATCAGTCAGTACGTGGAGGGGTGTGCACACGTACTGTTCCACCATGTTAGTGAAATGTTGCCTCCTGCTAACACGTTGCGTATCAGGTGGTGGTGCAGTTAGCTGTGGCGTGTTGACAAAAGTTTTCCACATCTCTGCCATGCTAACCCTGCCCTCAGAGGAGCTGGCCGTGACACAGCTGCCTTGGCGACCTCTTGCTCCTCCTCTGCCTTGGCCTTGGGCTTCCACTTGTTCCCCTGTGACATTTGGGAATGCTCTCAGTAGCGCGTCTACCAACGTGCGCTTGTACTCGCGCATCTTCCTATCACGCTCCAGTGCAGGAAGTAAGGTGGGCACATTGTCTTTGTAGCGTGGATCCAGCAGGGTGGCAACCCAGTAGTCCGCACAGGTTAAAATGTGGGCAACTCTGCTGTCGTTGCGCAGGCACTGCAGCATGTAGTCGCTCATGTGTGCCAGGCTGCCCAGGGGTAAGGACAAGCTGTCCTCTGTGGGAGGCGTATCGTCATCGTCCTGCCTTTCCCCCCAGCCACGCACCAGTGATGGACCCGAGCTGCGTTGGGTGCCACCCCGCTGTGACCATGCTTCATCCTCATCCTCCTCCACCTCCTCCTCATCCTCGTCCTCCTCGTCCTCCAGTAGTGGGCCCTGGCTGGCCACATTTGTACCTGGCCTCTGCTGTTGCAAAAAACCTCCCTCTGAGTCACTTCGAAGAGACTGGCCTGAAAGTGCTAAAAATGACCCCTCTTCCTCATCCTCCTCCTCCTCCTCCTGGGCCACCTCCTGTTCCATCATCGCCCTAAGTGTTTTCTCAAGGAGACATAGAAGTGGTATTGTAACGCTGATAACGGTGTCATCGCCACTGGCCATGTTGGTGGAGTACTCGAAACAGCGCAACAGGGCACACAGGTCTCGCATGGAGGCCCAGTCATTGGTGGTGAAGTGGTGCTGTTCTGTAGTGCGACTGACCCGTGCGTGCTGCAGCTGAAACTCCACTATGGCCTGCTGCTGCTCGCACAGTCTGTCCAGCATGTGCAAGGTGGAGTTCCACCTGGTGGGCACGTCGCATATGAGGCGGTGAGCGGGAAGGCCGAAGTTACGCTGTAGCGCAGACAGGCGAGCAGCGGCAGGATGTGAACGCCGGAAGCGCGAACAGACGGCCCGCACTTTATGCAGCAGCTCTGACATGTCGGGGTAGTTGTGAATGAACTTCTGCACCACCAAATTCAGCACATGCGCCAAGCAAGGGATGTGCGTCAAATTGGCTAGTCCCAGAGCTGCAACGAGATTTCGCCCATTATCACACACCACCAGGCCGGGCTTGAGGCTCACCGGCAGCAACCACTCGTCGGTCTGTTGTTCAATACCCCGCCACAACTCCTGTGCGGTGTGGGGCCTGTCCCCCAAACATATGAGTTTCAGAATGGCCTGCTGACGTTTACCCCGGGCTGTGCTGAAGTTGGTGGTGAAGGTGTGTGGCTGACTGGATGAGCAGGTGGAAGAAGAGGAGGAGGAAGCCGAGAAGGAGGAGGTGGCAACAGGAGGCAAAGAATGTTGCCCTGCGATCCTTGGCGGCGGCAGGACGTGCGCCAAACAGCTCTCCGCCTGGGGCCCAGCTGCCACTACATTTACCCAGTGTGCAGTTAGGGAGATATAGCGTCCCTGGCCGTGCTTACTGGTCCACGTATCTGTGGTTAGGTGGACCTTGCTACAGATGGCGTTGCGCAGTGCACACTTGATTTTATCGGATACTTGGTTGTGCAGGGAAGGCACGGCTCTCTTGGAGAAGTAGTGCCGGCTGGGAACAACATACTGTGGGACAGCAAGCGACATGAGCTGTTTGAAGCTGTCTGTGTCCACCAGCCTAAATGACAGCATTTCATAGGCCAGTAGTTTAGAAATGCTGGCATTCAGGGCCAGGGATCGAGGGTGGCTAGGTGGGAATTTACGCTTTCTATCAAATGTTTGTGAGATGGAGAGCTGAACGCTGGCGTGTGACATGGTTGAGACGCTTGGTGACGGAGATGGTGGTGGTGGTGTTGGTGGTACATCCCCTGTTTGCTGGGCGGCAGGTGCCAACGTTCCTCCAGAGGCGGAGGAAGAGGCCGAGGCGGCAGCAGCAGAATAGGCCGAGGCGGCAGCAGCAGAAGAGGTAGCAGGGGGAGCCTGAGTGACTTCCTTGGTTTTAAGGTGTTTACTCCACTGCAGTTCATGCTTTGCATGCAGGTGCCTGGTCATGCAGGTTGTGCTCAGGTTCAGAACGTTAATGCCTCGCTTCAGGCTCTGATGGCACAGCGTGCAAACCACTCGGGTCTTGTCGTCAGCACATTGTTTGAAGAAGTGCCATGCCAGGGAACTCCTTGAAGCTGCCTTTGGGGTGCTCGGTCCCAGATGGCGGCGGTCAGTAGCAGGCGGAGTCTCTTGGCGGCGGGTGTTCTGCTTTTGCCCACTGCTCCCTCTTTTGCTACGCTGTTGGCTCGGTCTCACCACTGCCTCTTCCTCCGAACTGTGAAAGTCAGTGGCACGACCTTCATTCCATGTGGGGTCTAGGACCTCATCGTCCCCTGCATCGTCTTCCACCCAGTCTTGATCCCTGACCTCCTGTTCAGTCTGCACACTGCAGAAAGACGCAGCAGTTGGCACCTGTGTTTCGTCATCATCAGAGACATGCTGAGGTGGTATTCCCATGTCCTCATCATCAGGAAACATAAGTGGTTGTGCGTCAGTGCATTCTATGTCTTTCACCGCTGGGGAAGGGCTAGGTGGATGCCCTTGGGAAACCCTGCCAGCGGAGTCTTCAAACAGCATAAGAGACTGCTGCATAACTTGAGGCTGAGACAGTTTCCCTGGTATGCATGGGGGTGATGTGACAGACTGATGGGGTTGGTTTTCAGGCGCCATCTGTGCGCTTTCTGCAGAAGACTGGGTGGGAGATAATGTGAACGTGCTGGATCCACTGTCGGCCACCCAATTGACTAATGCCTGTACCTGCTCAGGCCTTACCATCCTTAGAACGGCATTGGGCCCCACCATATATCGCTGTAAATTCTGGCGGCTACTGGGACCTGAGGTAGTTGGTACACTAGGACGTGTGGATGTGGCAGAACGGCCACGTCCTCTCCCAGCACCAGAGGGTCCACTAACACCACCACGACCATGTCCACGTCCGCGTCCCTTACTAGATGTTTTTCTCATTGTTATGGTTCACCACAACAACAAATATATTATTTGGCCCAATGTATTGTATTCAAATTCAGCGGGATATAAATTTGAGGCCTAGTATTTAGGCGCTGGGTGACCGGTATGGATTTAGTGACAGAATTAGACTTGGAAATGCACAGAAGCGTGTGTGTGAAGTTATTCTGAATGACCCAATGTGCACCTTGAATATTATATACCCTTTTTGGGATAGATTTCAAATAGCTCTGATATAGCAGGAACCACTAAATTATGAAATTGCTAAATTGGGAATTGTACTTCAACCCAGAACAAAAAATGTGCTTTGACGGGCACTAAATAACTTTCCCAGCTACAACAGGACAGCGGTAACGAGAGATTTAGAGGGATTTAAATTTGAGGCCTAGTATTTAGGCGCTGGGTGACAGGTATGGGTTTAGTGACAGAATTAGACTTGGAAATACACAGTAGCGGGTGTGTGTGAAGTTATTCTGAATGACCCAATGTGCACCTTCAATATTATATACCCTTTTTGGGATAGATTTCAAATAGCTCTGATATAGCAGGAACCACTAAATTATGAAATTGCTAAATTGGGAATTGTACTTCAACCCAGAACAAAAAATGTGCTTTGACGGACACTAAATATCTTGCCCAGCAACAACAGTACAGCGGTAACGAGAGATTTAGCGGGATATAAATTTGAGGCCTAGTATTTAGGCGCTGGGTGACCGGTATGGATTTAGTGACAGAATTAGACTTGGAAATGCACAGAAGCGTGTGTGTGAAGTTATTCTGAATGACCCTATGTGCACCTTCAATATTATATACCCTTTTAGGGATAGATTTCAAATAGCTCTGATATAGCAGAAACCACTAAATTATGAAATTGCTAAATTGGGAATTGTACTTCAACCCAGAACAAAAAATGTGCTTTGACGGACACTAAATATCTTGCCCAGCAACAACAGTACAGCGGTGGGTAACGAGAGATTTAGAGGGATTTAAATTTGAGGCCTAGTATTTAGGCGCTGGGTCACCGGTATGGATTTAGTGACAGAATTAGACTTGGAAATGCACAGAAGCGTGTGTGTGAAGTTATTCTGAATGACCGTATGTGCACCTTCAATATTATATACCCTTTTAGGGATAGATTTCAAATAGCTCTGATATAGCAGAAACCACTAAATTATGAAATTGCTAAATTGGGAATTGTACTTCAACCCAGAACAAAAAATGTGCTTTGACGGACACTAAATATCTTGCCCAGCAACAACAGTACAGCGGTGGGTAACGAGAGATTTAGAGGGATTTAAATTTGAGGCCTAGTATTTAGGCGCTGGGTCACCGGTATGGATTTAGTGACAGAATTAGACTTGGAAATGCACAGAAGCGTGTGTGTGAAGTTATTCTGAATGACCCTATGTGCACCTTCAATATTATATACCCTTTTAGGGATAGATTTCAAATAGCTCTGATATAGCAGAAACCACTAAATTATGAAATTGCTAAATTGGGAATTGTACTTCAACCCAGAACAAAAAATGTGCTTTGACGGACACTAAATATCTTGCCCAGCAACAACAGTACAGCGGTGGGTAACGAGAGATTTAGAGGGATTTAAATTTGAGGCCTAGTATTTAGGCGCTGGGTCACCGGTATGGATTTAGTGACAGAATTAGACTTGGAAATGCACAGAAGCGTGTGTGTGAAGTTATTCTGAATGACCCAATGTGCACCTTCAATATTATATACCCTTTTAGGGATAGATTTCAAATAGCTCTGATATAGCAGAAACCACTAAATTATGAAATTGCTAAATTGGGAATTGTACTTCAACCCAGAACAAAAAATGTGCTTTGACGGACACTAAATATCTTGCCCAGCAACAACAGTACAGCGGGTAACGAGAGATTTAGAGGGATTTAAATTTGAGGCCTAGTATTTAGGCGCTGGGTGACAGGTATGGGTTTAGTGACAGAATTAGACTTGGAAATACACAGTAGCGGGTGTGTGTGAAGTTATTCTGAATGACCCTATGTGCACCTTCAATATTATATACCCTTTTAGGGATAGATTTCAAATAGCTCTGATATAGCAGAAACCACTAAATTATGAAATTGCTAAATTGGGAATTGTACTTCAACCCAGAACAAAAAATGTGCTTTGACGGACACTAAATATCTTGCCCAGCAACAACAGTACAGCGGTGGGTAACGAGAGATTTAGAGGGATTTAAATTTGAGGCCTAGTATTTAGGCGCTGGGTCACCGGTATGGATTTAGTGACAGAATTAGACTTGGAAATGCACAGAAGCGTGTGTGTGAAGTTATTCTGAATGACCCAATGTGCACCTTCAATATTATATACCCTTTTAGGGATAGATTTCAAATAGCTCTGATATAGCAGAAACCACTAAATTATGAAATTGCTAAATTGGGAATTGTACTTCAACCCAGAACAAAAAATGTGCTTTGACGGACACTAAATATCTTGCCCAGCAACAACAGTGCAGCGGTAACGAGAGATTTAGAGGGATTTAAATTTGAGGCCTAGTATTTAGGCGCTGGGTGACAGGTATGGGTTTAGTGACAGAATTAGACTTGGAAATACACAGTAGCGGGTGTGTGTGAAGTTATTCTGAATGACCCAATGTGCACCTTCAATATTATATACCCTTTTTGGGATAGATTTCAAATAGCTCTGATATAGCAGGAACCACTAAATTATGAAATTGCTAAATTGGGAATTGTACTTCAACCCAGAACAAAAAATGTGCTTTGACGGACACTAAATATCTTGCCCAGCAACAACAGTACAGCGGTAACGAGAGATTTAGCGGGATATAAATTTGAGGCCTAGTATTTAGGCGCTGGGTCACCGGTATGGATTTAGTGACAGAATTAGACTTGGAAATGCACAGAAGCGTGTGTGTGAAGTTATTCTGAATGACCCTATGTGCACCTTCAATATTATATACCCTTTTAGGGATAGATTTCAAATAGCTCTGATATAGCAGAAACCACTAAATTATGAAATTGCTAAATTGGGAATTGTACTTCAACCCAGAACAAAAAATGTGCTTTGACGGACACTAAATATCTTGCCCAGCAACAACAGTACAGCGGTAACGAGAGATTTAGAGGGATTTAAATTTGAGGCCTAGTATTTAGGCGCTGGGTGACAGGTATGGGTTTAGTGACAGAATTAGACTTGGAAATACACAGTAGCGGGTGTGTGTGAAGTTATTCTGAATGACCCAATGTGCACCTTCAATATTATATACCCTTTTAGGGATAGATTCCAAATAGCTCTGATATAGCAGGAACCACTAAATTATGAAATTGCTAAATTGGGAATTGTACTTCAACCCAGAACAAAAAATGTGCTTTGACGGACACTAAATATCTTGCCCAGCAACAACAGTACAGCGGTAACGAGAGATTTAGAGGGATTTAAATTTGAGGCCTAGTATTTAGGCGCTGGGTGACAGGTATGGGTTTAGTGACAGAATTAGACTTGGAAATACACAGTAGCGGGTGTGTGTGAAGTTATTCTGAATGACCCAATGTGCACCTTCAATATTATATACCCTTTTAGGGATAGATTCCAAATAGCTCTGATATAGCAGGAACCACTAAATTATGAAATTGCTAAATTGGGAATTGTACTTCAACCCAGAACAAAAAATGTGCTTTGACGGACACTAAATATCTTGCCCAGCAACAACAGTACAGCGGTAACGAGAGATTTAGAGGGATTTAAATTTGAGGCCTAGTATTTAGGCGCTGGGTGACAGGTATGGGTTTAGTGACAGAATTAGACTTGGAAATACACAGTAGCGGGTGTGTGTGAAGTTATTCTGAATGACCCAATGTGCACCTTCAATATTATATACCCTTTTTGGGATAGATTTCAAATAGCTCTGATATAGCAGGAACCACTAAATTATGAAATTGCTAAATTGGGAATTGTATTTCAACCCAGAACAAGAAATGTGCTTGAACGGACACTAAATAACTCGCCCAGCTACAGCACTAGGGACAGATTTAGCTGGATATAAATTTGAGGCCTAGTATTTAGGCGCTGGGTGACCGGTATGGATTTAGTGACAGAATTAGACTGGGATATGGCCAAAAAATAAACAGACTATTGCTGGTTAAATGCACTTGGTGTGACAGCTTCACCCTGATGTAGGCTTTAGCCAAAAAACAACCACACCATTGAGGGTTAAATGCACTTGGTGACAGGCGCAGCTTGCCCCTGATTTTGTATATGGCCAAAAAATGAACAGACTATTGCTGGTTAAATGCACTTGGTGTGACAGCTTCACCCTGATGTAGGCTTTAGCCAAAAAACAACCACACCATTGAGGGTTAAATGCACTTGGTGACAGGCGCAGCTTGCCCCTGATTTTGTATATGGCCAAAAAATGAACAGACTATTGCTGGTTAAATGCACTTGGTGTCACAGCTTCACCCTGATGTAGGCTTTAGCCAAAAAACAACCACACCATTGAGGGTTAAATGCACTTGGTGACAGGCGCAGCTTGCCCCTGATTTTGTATATGGCCAAAAAATGAACAGACTATTGCTGGTTAAATGCACTTGGTGTGACAGCTTCACCCTGATGTAGGCTTTAGCCAAAAAACAACCACACCATTGAGGGTTAAATGCACTTGGTCGCAGCTTGTGCTGGCGCACCACAAGACACAAAATGGCCGCCGATCACCCCAGAAAAATGAGACTGACAAACGGTCTGTGCAGCCTAAAAACAGTGAGCAATTGAGGATCAGCAGCTCAATGATCCACAGCTGCAGATCGATCAGTTAATCAAGTCCTTTGGAGGAGTTAATCTGCCTAATCTCGCCCTACTGTCGCAGCCGCAACCTCTCCCTACGCTAATCAGAGCAGAGTGACGGGCGGCGCTATGTGACTCCAGCTTAAATAGAGGCTGGGTCACATGGTGCTCTGGCCAATCACAGCCATGCCAATAGTAGGCATGGCTGTGATGGCCTCTTGGGGCAAGTAGTATGACGCTTGTTGATTGGCTGCTTTGCAGCCTTTCAAAAAGCGCCAAGAAAGCGTCACAAAAGCGCCAAGAAAGCGACGAACACCGAACCCGAACCCGGACTTTTACGAAAATGTCCGGGTTCGGGTCCGTGTCACGGACACCCCAAAATTCGGTACGAACCCGAACTATACAGTTCGAGTTCGCTCATCCCTAGTTATAATCTACAGCCTATTTCGCCCTGTCTTTTTGTTTTTCTAGCCACCACTAGAAGTATCTGGGAGCATCTTTCTCCTCACTCCCCATTGAATACACATACACAGCTGAGCCAAACGTGTATGTGTATGGGGGAGCCAGAAAGGAGTTGGAAGAGAAAGCTATTAAATGTGTACTGCCACCCTAACTGACAAACTTTAGCTCTCCTTTCTTATGTTGACTGCAGGAATTGACTTTGTCACTGAAACACTATAGGGAGAAAGTATCACACCCTGCACTTCAGAATTCTGGCTTTGCAACTTTTTGAGCTTGCATGAATATTTTCACCATTTTGCTTTTTTTTTTTACCACTCAGTCCAGTTTTGAAACGTGTATGGGAAATTGGTGTGGTTAATTTGTATTATAAATTTATCTACAGATTTATGAACTGTAACTTAAAAAAAAAAAAGTTAAAGAAAAGAGGCATTGACCCACATCTGGTGGACTTGCCCAGAGATTCAGACATTCTTAAGACTGGTTTTCGATATTTATTCCCAAGTAACATGCTCCAATCTAGTTTCTTCACCAGAAAATAGTACTCCCAGCTCTCCTGCCGGGCTCCATTTCTGCTTGAAAGAAGGGGCTTCTAAGTAATTTTATTTCACCAGCCCAGAGGTGTTACCTAAGTTCTGGAGGTCCACAGAGGCTCCTTCACTTAAAGACTGGCCTATTGAAGTTAGCCATATCCATCGCATGGAGTCTCTCATGGCAGAAGTCCATAATAGACTGGAAGTAGAATGACAGTGGCTCCCATGGACCAATCCTCATTTTCTGGATTGGTTGAGATAAAATAAGAGGTTGTATTGGTCAGAACTGCATTACTCAGAACCTTATGTACTCCCCTGCATTTTTTTATATTCTCCATTTTTTCTTCCTTTGTTTTTGGTTCTTTTCCTCTCCTAATGCTTCTTTGTCTCACTTCAGCATCATTGCTGTGGTCCAGAGAGGTCCTATATATTGTTTGATCAGCCAGCTGACTATGTATTTAGACTGACTGCCTTAGTTTTTGGCGTTCCATTTATCATTTGTTACCACATTACTGTACTTATCATTTTGTTGCAGGCTTTATAATGTTTTTTTTTTTTTGCTTACTTTTGGATGCTTATTCTTTGGTCTGTATACTTCATAGTAATAAAATTAATACTTTTCAAAAAAAGACACACATTTACTCCATTAGGTGGGGTGGGGTGCTAAAACAGTAACATTTAAAGACAAAAGTGTCCTGTTTAAAGATGCACCAAATTTATCAAACAAAGTGAGTTATTTAAGAAAATTGAACTCAATGACGCCAATGCAGACTGAATGAAAACTGACTTTAAACATTTCCCCAATGATGACTTCCCCCCATAGAGGAAATTTATCATGATTGTAATTTTTGAAGTCAGTTTTTATTTAGTCTGCATTGGAATAATTTCTGACATTTATTAAATGTCTCACATTGTTTGGGTTAATGTAGCACATCTTTAAACACGACACTTTTGTCTTGAGGGGATGTTACTCCAGTTTTTGTACAGCTATTGTACTGAGTTTGTGATTTTTTGGTGACTTTTAAAAAAAGTCACATTTGATAAATCTGAAGTCAAACTCATTACCATGTCATGGTCATGGACATAGTTAACCATGTCAACTTTCTCACCTACTTTTCAAAACTGGAGTAAAAAAACAAGACGTTGCAAAAGTTTTGTGCAAGTAAGCTCAAAAAGAGAAGCATAGCCCTAATTTTTTTTTTTTTGCCACTTTTTGAGGCCAGAATTCTGGAGTGCAGGGCGTAAGAAATTCCCCTTATGAATACAATTCCCAAAGCTTAACTAGTATTTATGATTTTCTACAGTACCTTGCCATCCGTATGTTTAATGCTGAATGAGTTGTGTCTAGTTTAAGCAAAAAAATAAATAAAATAAAAATATTGCAAAACAGAATATTCTATAGCGCTTATGTGGGAAGTCATTGCTTTATATGAAAAAGGAAGAGAGCCGTCTCTACAAGAGTCCCAGAGACAGATTTGAACCTTTTTCTGGGGGTCACATCAAAGAGACAGCAACAAGAAATCCATCAAAGCAACAGGATGAGAGGACACTTGCTGCTCAGCTGTCTCTTTCTGTTGACCAGGCATCTGTTAATGCAGGTTCCATCACACAGCACAAGGTGCCCCATCGGTACTGCCGCAGAATACTAAGGAGGAAGGCACATATGTAGTGTGTTAGAAACTGCATACACCATTAGGTTAGAATATCGTCACTTTTTGAACTTTTTTTTTAATTATGAAATAAATAGCATGTACATGTCCATTATCTGCTCGTAGTTCAGGCAGTGAGAATACTTGTATGTCTTATGTTAAATGGCCAGTCTTGCCACCAATACTGCTAATGATACTATGAGAGGCTAATATGCCAATTCAAGTGTCAAGGTCAGCTGCATCCTTCAACGTACAGCTATTTTCCTGTAATTTAAAGGTTAACATTTCTTAATAAATCTGAACTTTACAGAGAAATTTCCTCCAGCTGTCTAAGTCATGCTGCTCTGAAAGTGACAAGAGTGACCTTCAGTGAAAGGCAGTATTTTATTTATTGTGATTTTCATTTTCCAGAGGTTTGCAGCTCTTGTAATGGAAAAGTATAGACTGCAGTGCAAGGCTTATTCTTAAAAATATAATAATAATAATAATAATAATAATAATAATACAAAATAATACTAAGAAATTGAGTGGTCAGATGTCTACAGTTGCTTCTTTTAGACTAATAAGGTCACACTGATAAAAAGAGATCCTCAGGATAGGTCATCAGCAGGGATGAGGGAATCGCCTTGGGATGAAACATCCAAAGTCGATTCGCATAAAACTTTGTTCCAATACTGTATAGAGCAGGAGCTTCGTACAGTATTAGAATGTATTGGCTCCAATGAGCCGAAGTTATTTCTTTGCGAAATCTCGTGAGAGTTCGCGTAATAACGTCATGAATTAATTTGTACTGTAAAAAACATTTCCCGAACTCGGGTTGGGTACCACTTGGAACCGAACCTGAGTTCGGGAAATGGTTTTTTTTTTACAGTAGAAATAAATTTATGAAGTTATTACGAGAAGTCTTGCAAGAGTTCGCGAAGTAATAACTTCGGCTCATCGGAGTCAATACATTCTAATACTGTACTGTAGTGCTCGCTCTATACAGTATTGGAACAAACTTTTATGCAAATCGAATTCAGGAAGTCGATTCGCTCATCCCTAGTTATCAGTATCACATCAACGAGTTCAATGTGATGATGTGAGTGATGCAGGCTATCGGGCAGCTTTCCCAGCACAGTGCCATACATCGTATAGTGACAGTGCTTAGTATTGCAGCTCAGCCACATTGACTTGAATGGGGCTGTGGTGCAACTAGGCCACATGACCAATGTACAGTGAGGTAGCCTCTTCTAACAGCTGATCGGAGAGGGTTCCGGGTGTCGCACCCCGCAGATCTGATACTGATAATCTGTCCTGTGGATAAGTCATAAATATCTTTTCCTGCATAATCCCTTTAAGCTGCTTAGCACCATAGCTATGCAGTCATTACTTAAAACAACCTCACCCTTAATGATCGTGAAGAATGCTGATGAAGCACTATGCCCAATCATAGAGAGAACTATGCCGCCATACCATAGCTGCATAGTCCTTCTTTCCCTCCTTGCACTCATTTCTAAGAGGAAGAAATAATGCATTTTTTTATAAAGTAGCAATGACAAATCGATAATTTAGTTTTTTGACCTAGAGCTATTAGGACTGGCACCAGGGGGGGATCAACTTGGTAGGTGTCTATGGTCAACATCTCCAAAGGGGCTCCTCTGGTACTGTTTACTTTAAAGGGGCTGTCTCACATTTTGATATTGGAATACGTAATTAAGACCTGACCGGTGGAAGTCTGACTCGTGGCCCACCCAGTGAGTGTCACAGCCTCTTTCTAGGCCATCACGTACATTGGTCATATGACCTAAGAGCAGCACAGTCCCATTCAAGTGAATGGGCCTGACCTGCAATACCAAGCACAGCCGCTATACAATTTACGATGCTTTGCTTGGTAAACTGTGAGGAGACTGCAGTGCTCACCAGATTTCTGTGGCCTCTTCAAACAGCTGATCACATGATTGATCCCAGAAGTCAGATCCCCCAACCCCCAGTCAGATATTAATGACCTATCCTTAAGACAGGACATCAATCTCAAGATGTTGGACAACTCCTTTAAAGGGAACCTGTCACTGGGATTGTGGGTATAGAGCTGAGGACATGGGTTGCTAGATGGCCGCTAGCACATCCGCAATACCCAGTCCCCATAGCTCTGTGTGCTTTTATTGTGTATATAAACCGATTTGATACATATGTAAATTAACCTGAGATGAGTCAGAGCTTGAAAATATGACTCTTCTCTGGTCACACAAGTAAGATATTACTCTTTTATGTTAAATTGTGTATGTATCAAATCGTTTTTGTACACAATAAAAGCACACAGAGCTATGGGGACTGGGTATTACGGATGTGCTAGTGGCCATCTAGCAACCCATGTCCTCAGCTCTCTACCCAAAATCCCGGTGACAGGTTCCTTTACGTCTTTCAGCACCATGGCTCTGCAGCTCCCTCTCAATGATTTGGCAGCATGCTGTGACTGCCCTCTGGCCAATCATAGAGAAAACTGTGCAGCTTCACCACAACTGCACAGTTGTCCCTCTCATCACTGCACTCGTCTCTGTGATCAGTACAGGGAGGAAACAGGTAACGTACCCACCAGCATTCTGATTTGCAAAGGTTGCACCCAACCGTGGGTAAAGCCTGCAGCATATATTGGAATGCTATGAAATGAGAATTCTGATTTACGCCATATGGGGACATACTACTGTTAACTCATGACTACAACAACTGATCCCTTAACTCCAACTTGCTGATGGTTTCCAGGTATTAATAGCCAACAGACGGTAAGCATGCCAGTCTATACAAGAATATGGAGATTCAGCATAGCTTTGTTGCTCGTTCATGTTCTGAGCTTACAAAGATTGTTCATTAGTGAATCTGAAGGACAACATTGTCTTCACAGAAGATCCCCTTGCAGTTGCATGCCCTCGTGCACCACTTCCCAAGACTGTTACCACCACAATGATAATACAATATAAAACTGGTTTTATTTCTATAGAAATGATCATGCATTATTATTATTATCTTCATAACGAAAGCATTCATATTTGGAAGGCAGGGATTCTGTACAGCAATTAGTCAGTATCATTAGTCATGTAATAATTTAACGATGCATGAGACTTTGTTAATAAAAAGTAAGATTTGCATAGACAACAATTCAGTCAGCACTTATTTATTAATTACATCCTAATTAAGTCTTCATATACACATCACTGTATACATCAATACCTTTTTAGTGTACACTGGACAGACATCCATCAGGTTTATCATCCATTCCTTAAAGTCTTAATGTCCCAAATGTACACAAATTTCCGTTCTCAAAGGTCATGGATTCAGCTATACCAATTAATTACGCAACCCTGTTTGTATGCAATATGCAAATCTGATTCTGCTGAAGAGCAGGGTTCATTTAATATGTAAATTATTAGACAGTCTTTTTCTCATCAACTCCGCAGGATGCCAGTCTCTCTGTATCTCTGGGCAGTGGTTCATCAGTTTTTTTTCTCCCTTGAATCTCCAGTACATGCTGCAGGCTCATTCTTGGGGTCATACAGTTGTCATTTGGGTTTTATAAAATAGGTATACTACACTGCCATCTAGTGGACTTATAAGATATTGCTTCCAAACTGAATATAATGTAGAAAAGCCTTCCATATCAGGCCGACCATGAGGTCATATATCCAAAACTTTTAAGATTATGCTGAAATATTTTTTACATTTCTGGCTAATTCTAGGGGAGCTTTAATTTACAATGCGTACTGGCTGGTTCATGATATCCTAAGATAAATGTTGCAAGATGATCAGCTTTGAAAAATAAGCCTCATATGTTTCGCACCATGCCTAACAGAGTGACTCATTTTTTTTCAAAGCTAGTCATCTCATGCCATTTATTCTGGGAAACCTCCAAATAAGAGAAAAGGTAAGGAAGGACTTATTTGTATATTAAAAGCAGTGACCTCATCTTCTATTTCAAGACATTTGAAGCCTCCAATTGAAATGTAATTTACATGCAATTACTTTTAACTCTATGGACTGTTGGGACAGAGGTGTAATTTGTGGGCCCTTATCGGTACCATCAGGTTCCTGGGCTTGGAACAACTGCACCCTCTACACTCCCTGTAGTTACACCCCTACATTGGGAGCCTCAGAGATCAGATCCCCATCTATTTAAGAGATATGTTTTAATGTTCTGTGCTGTTTCTGTGTTTTTCATTTGTATTTTTATGCAAATCATAATCCCTAATACAACGTAAAATATACCGCCACATTACAATTCCCTTTTATTTAGGCTTCACTGACTTCTATGTGAAAATTGCATCTATCATATGATATCCAATTGAGCATTTAGAGGATTGAGTTGTTACATTATAGAGCAAAACTAAATTATCTAGATGCGATCTCTACATATGGTTGTACTGATGAGGCATATCAACGGTCAGCTTGATGTTCATGCATGTCTCTGGCCATGCTCTCCTCAGCAGGCCTAATGCCGTGACAGCATCATACCAGGTTGGCTGAGTAGAAGAGTTCAATCTCCAGCCTATGCACTCTCCTACTAAGCAGGAGTAATGATGTCACTGCTTCATGCCTGCTGAGTAGAGCGGATTTGATCTGTGCATCGGGGAATATGGCTAGGTGAGTAGTAATTTTTATTTTTATTATACCACAGGGGGTAACACTAATATAAGGGGGCACTAAGGGGAAGCACTACTGAGTGGGGGGAGGGCTATGGGGGCAAAACCACTGTGTGGGTGCTCTTAGGGCCATAACTAGTGTGTTGGGACACTATAAGAAGGAGAATCCATGCAAGTATTGGATCGTCAGACGAGCTTTAGGTATTTGGGGATAGTTGTCTCTTCAGATTATAGAAGCTTTGTTGATCTCAATCTACAGCCATTTTTGAGAAGGATTAAGGTTAAGGTCGGTATATGCAATAAATTACAGTTAAATAACGCAGCTTCATAAAGATGGTAATTCTTATACAACTAATGTATATTATCTCCAACTCTCCTGTGTATTTGGATGATGCGGTATTTAAAAGCATAGAGAGTAGTGGGCTCACTATGTGTCACCCCTTTATGGTTTAATGGTAAATTGGGACGTATAATTGATAAAGATATAGCTAAATACTGGATTATGAGAGGGATGGGGTGTATTTCACAATTTGTACAAGATGGTAATTCAAAATTAAAGTAAATATTATTAGGTCAGGCCAGTAATAAAATAGGAGAGATATTTAGATACTCACAGTTACAGGCACTAATTAAGGATATAAAAAATTAGATATAATTGACAGTTGAGAATCACAATAGATCATCAGCATTTGACCGGCGGGGGGGTCCGACACCTGGGACCCCCACCGATCAGCTGTTTGCGAAGGCAGCGGCGCTCCAGGAGTGCCACGGCCTTCTCACTGTTTACCGCTGGCCCAGTGACGTCACAACTAGTATCAACTGGCCTGGGCGCAGCTAAACTCTGTTCACTTTAATGGAGCTTAGCCCCGCCCAGGCCAGTTGATACTAGTCGTGACGTCACTGGGTAAACAGTGAGAAGGCCGTGGTGCTTCCTAGAGCGCTGCTGCCTTCGCAAACAGCTGATCGGTGGGGGTCCCAGGTGTCGGACCCCCCGCCAGTCAGATGCTGATGATCTATCCAGAGGATAGATCATCAGTTTAAACAAACTGCAGAAACCCTTTTATATCTAGTGTTGAGAGAGCATGCTTTTGGCTGAACACCAGTTCGGCTCGAGCATCGCAATGCTTGAGTCAGTATATTTAAATCCAATTTAGCCTCTATTTCTGAAAAGCTTCTGCCGGGATTACCTATGAGGTTTTTCTGATATAGTTTATCATGCTAAAGTCCTTGCCTCTAATGTAGAAGGTTGTGAGTTCAAATCCTGGCAGAAACTTTTCAGAAATAGAGGCTAAATTAGATTTAAATACACTGGGCGTCCCCAAGCACTGACTCCATATATGGACATAGCTATATATGGAGTCAGAACAGGGACTCCTAAGCCGTGGACTCACACTGAGGGATTCCCTCACTGTACAGCGATCTTCTGCAGAGACCTCAGTGGGACCCTGCACCCTCCCCTCTTCAGAGCAGGGGGTGTCTGGTTTAATGCTTGAGCCTGATTTAATGTCGCAAAGTATTCTACTCAAGCACCCGAGCACTTTGGTGCCGGGTCAACACTATTAATATCCCTTTTATATACTAGATTAAGTGAAAACTGAATGAAAGTTTAGAACATATTTGTAAGATTTAGTGGGAAAGGGATAGAGGCCCGAGGATCATAGAGAAATGGTACAGACTTTGTAATAACTCAAAATTTACTTGTAATCCATCATATAGAGTAACCCAATTTATGGTGCTCCATCGATTATATCTCACACCTAGATGGTTGCATAAGTTCAATACTAATACACCTATGGTCATTCCCGGATGTGGAATTTTAGAAGCAGATATTACAGATATGTGGTAGAGTTGCTCAAAGATCTCACCATTCTGGGATAATTTAACTGAGATTATAGGAGATATACACTCACCTAAATAATTATTACTAACACCATACTAATACAGTGTTGGACCCCTTTTGCCTTCAGAACTGCCTTAATTCTACATGGCATTGATTCAACAAGGTGCTGATAGCATTCTTTAGAAATGTCGGCCCATATTGATAGGATAGCATCTCGCAGTTGATGGAGATTTGAGGGATGCACATCCAGGGCACGAAGCTCCCGTTCCACCACATCCCAAAGATGCTCTATTGGGTTGAGATCTGGTGACTGTGGGGGCCATTTTAGTACAGTGAACTCATTGTCATGTTCAAGAAACCAATTTGAAATGATTCGAGCTTTGTGACATGGTGCATTATGCTGCTGGAAGTAGCCATCAGAGGATGGGTACATGGTGGTCATGAAGGGATGGACATGGTCAGAAACAATGCTCAGGTAGCCCGTGGCATTTAAACGATGGCTAATTGGCACTAAGGGGCCTAAAGTGTGCCCAGAAAACATCCCCCACACCATTACACCACCACCACCACCAGCCTGCAGAGTGGTAACAAGGCATGATGGATACATGTTCTCATTCTGTTTACGCCAAATTCGGACTCTACCATTTGAATGTCTCAACAGAAATTGAGACTCATCAGACCAGGCAACATTTTTCCAGTCTTCAACAGTCCAATTTTGGTGAGCTTGTGCAAATTGTAGCCTCTTTTTTTTATTTGTAGTGAACATGAGTGGTACCCCGTGGGGTCTTCTGCTGTTGTAGCCCACCTTTCTTTCCCATTCTGACATTCAGTTTGGAGTTCAGGAGATTGTCTTGACCAGGACCACAACTCTACATGCATTGAAGCAACTGCCATGTGATTGGTTGACTAGATAATCGCATTAATGAGAAATAGAACAGGTGTTCCTAATAATTCTTTAGGTGAGTGTATATCAATATAAATTAGAAAAATGTTATGTTATGCATATTAGGAGATATACCACAAAAGGTTGAAAGGGATAAAAGCACAAATTATATACCGTATTTTTTGCTTTATAAGACACACTTTTTTTCCCTCCAAAGTGGAGGGAAAAAGTCAGTGTGTCTTATAAATGAAAGGTGACCACAAATGTGCTGGCTGTGGCAGATCAGGATCTCTCATTAACGGCTCCTGGGCTGCCATGAAACTGTGGGAGGGCGGAAGATAGCACAGGCTGGCAGCAGAGCCTTCAGTTAAGCCTCCAGCCCGCGCATACATCGCCGCACTAAGCAACACCTTGCCTGGGCTGGTGGCTTCACTAAATGATGCCAGCAGACTGCGCTCCCATTCATGACATTTAGTATCGTTGGGCGGGCTGGCGGCTTCTCTGTATGCGCTGTACTGCCGCCAGCCCGCACGTCCTTCACTCACCGAAGCCAGAGCATCAGGAGGATCACCTTCTCCTCTGTGCTACCTGGTCATTAATCCTTAACCAGTGGCTCTAGTTTAAGTAGCGTAATCTTCTGTAGTAGTACTTGCTATCAAAGTAGAGGGCAGGCCGGCAGCGTAATCTCTCTCACTTATTCATGCTCCTCCTGCTCCATTCATGAAGTGGGAGGAGCATGAATGAGTGAGTGAGGTTATGCTGCAGGCCACTTTGATAGTGAGTACTACTACAGAAGATTACGCTAGTTTAACAAACCAGAGCCATTGGTTAAGGATTGAATGAACACACTTTACATGTAAAGACTGCTGTGAGCGGGGCCCAGTGTAATGGGGTCACTATAAGAGGCTATGTCTCATCCACATATCCCCCCATAACAGTGTCATCCACAGATCCCCCCATAACAGTGTGTCATCCACAGATCCCCCATAACTGAGTCATCCACAGATCCCCCATAACAGTGCGTCATCCACAGATCCCCTCCATAACAGTGTGTCATCCACAGATCCCCTCCATAACAGTGTGTCATCCACAGATCCCCTCATAACTGTGTCATCCACAGATCCCCCATAACAGTGCGTCATCCACAGATCCCTTCCATAACAGTGTCATCTACAGACAACCGTTAGTTTAAAACCCACCAAAAGCACACCTTTTGGTTCAACATTTTTTTTTTCTTATCTCCTCAAAAACCTAGGTGCATCTTATAAAGCGAAAAATACGGTATAAATGTTTTTTCTATGCCTGCTTAATTATGGCAAGAAGATGGATGCACCCTGAGATTCCAACAATTCAGGAATGGATATCTGTTATGAATATAAATAGATCTATGGAGAAGTGGTGGTATAATAGACACAATAAAATGCAGAAACATAAGGTATTATGGAAGGCCTGGGAGAATTATATAAAAAGGTTTTGGTGTAAAAATGGTACAAGGGGATTAAAAGGCGAAATGATTATTATGTTTGAAGGGGAAAAGAAGATGATAGTAAAAAGACGAAGGAGAGAGTTATTTTTTTTCTCTTTTTTCTTTCTGAACTGTATGGAGCCATTCATTTTAATGAGTCTGCAAAAAAAACTGAAGTTACCCCGTGTGCATTCTGTTTCTGTATGTCCGTATTTCTATTCCGCAAAAAAATAGAACATGTCCTATTATTGTCCGCATTACGGACAAGGATAGTACTGTTCTATTAGGGGCCAGATGTTCTGTTCCGCAAAATACGGAATGCACACGGACGTCCGTATTTTTTGCACATCAGTTTTTTTGCGGACTGCAAAATACATACAGTCGTGTGCATGAGGCCTTAGGAAGAGGATAATTAAAATAAAGTAAAACAGAAATGTATTTAGTGAAAAATTGTACTTTTATTGTATATAGCTTATTTCTAATAAAGATTATAGTAAAAAAAAAAAAAAAAAGGAGAATCCCTGTGTGGGGGAACTATGGGGACGTAACAACTCTGTGGGGGCACTAAAGTGGCATAACTAATGTCTAGGGGCAGCAACAGGGCATTCTACTGTGTGGGGGCACTAGGAGGGCTTAACTAGTGTGTAGGGGCTGAAGCACCTTTATACCGTCTGGTTTATACCTCCTAATAATCGTCTTACTATATGCAAGAATCATATGCCATCTCGTGGCAGGTTGTTTCATGTTATGTCATGCCCATTTCCAGTAGACCATGCCCCCTTTCCAGCAAGGATTTCCCCATGTCAAATGATAAAAAAATTGTCGAAAACTAACAATTAGGGATCATGCACACGGCCATATTTTCTTTCTGTGTCCGTTCCGTTTTTTTTTTTTTTCGGACCATATGCGGAACCATTCATTTCAATGGGTCCACAAAAAAACTCAAGTTATTCCGTGTGCATTCGTTTGCATATGTCCGTATTTCCGTTCTGCAAAAAAATAGAACATGTCCTATTATTGTCCGCATTACAGATAAGGATAGCACTGTTCTATTAGGGGCCAGCTGTTCCGTTCCACAAAATACGCAATGCACATGGATGTCATCCGTACTTTTTGCGGATTCGTTTTTTGCAGACCACAAAATACATACGGTCATGTGCATGCAGCTTTTGAGGCAATTTTAAATGCATTTTTTTTAGCCAAAGCCCAAAGTGGATTCAGTGGGAAGGAAGTACAAGTCCTTCCGTTATACTATTCACTTCTAATCCACTTCTGGCTATGGCTCAAAAATCTGAATCAAAACTTCTGTGTGCCTGACACCACCATAAATGTGATGCAAAACAGGTACACAGTTTTTTTGGCGCATTTTGATAAAAAAATCTCAGAGATTGAGGGTCATTTACTGATGACTGGCATTTCACATGGCAGTCTTGATAAAAAGACTGGTGTTGAAAGATTCAAGCAAGTAATTTGGAGGAGCAGGCCTCTTAATAACTTTGTCGCATCTGGTCATAATTATAATAAATATTTTGGGCTGTGGTCTCCCCACCCCTTCTGCTAAGCTCCACCTACATATTAAAAAAGAGACAAGGGTGGCGAAAAACAAAAAGTCACAAATTATTGCAAAAAATTCAATTAATGCCACATTTTATAACTTTTAAAAATGTATAGTAAAAAACAGACATAAAGCCTTTGTAAATGTTCCCCTTTGTGTTTAAACAACTTTGGAAAGTAAAGTGAAAAAGGGGCAGTGACATTTACCGTGTGTACAGGCCGTCCATTCTTATTGCTTTCCTTGAAAACTGCTTTATTTACACTGTCGGCTGCATGGAGCTTACTGGGTATTTTCTAGCCACATTCTTACAGAAGTGAATATCCAATTTGTTAGTGCTGGGAAAAGCTTTGTACTGTATTACAAAGAATATTCTGGCTGTATACTTACCTTACAGGGAGTATTATCCGGTTAAATGTCACTATTGTTGTGCTTCCCTATGTGAATGTATTCTAGTGCAGGAATAAAGGCACATTTCATTCATCCTATAATAATACTGTATATATATATATATATATATATATATATATATATATATATATATAGTAAGGGATAGCTTTCTCAAGCAGGGCAGCAATGACAGATTCCTCCTCAGACAACTGGGTTAAAGTCCAAATGGTACTGTATTTTTGCACTTCAGCACCAGCACAATTATAAATATAGCACAATAAACACCTGCCCGTCTAGGCTCTTCCTAATACATAGGTCTCCCTAACTCACCTCTAAGACACAGTTCACACAAGGGGTGAGATCCGGCTTTTCTTAGCCATACGGTCCAGGAGCCTCTTGGCTGTGACCACACCAGTACCTAGGGGTATATGGTCCAAGAGTCCTCTTGACTCTGACCGTGGGACACCTCTTTCCTCAGGCGTCGCTGGGTCCACCAACACTCAGGCTTTTACACATCCTCGTGGCCCCCCAGCCCTCCTGGCTGGGACCACACAGAGCCTCTGTAGGCTTCCTTTTCCAAATCCTCTCTCTCACAGTCATACACAGAGGTTTGTTTTATCCCTCATTGATTATCACTGACTGCCTCAACTGTGATCTCCTCAGGTTAAAGGAAATAGGTGTACTGGAAGGCTGTGGACTGGCAGGTCCTACCACCAAACCTACCCACCAGTCCAAATAAAATCCAGCCCAGAACAGAATCTAGACAAACTTGTCTCAACAAACTACACTTTGCTGAAACCACTGCAGTTTTCTGGATTTCAGTTATCTCATCCAGCTGAGGTATCTGGGTGATATATACACGCCTTCCAGCACTATATTGTATACGTTACCACAATATATATACTACACAATACTATACATTAATTAAACTGTAAAATATTTTCTGGGGAAAACAGCAAATTAAATAGAGGTCTGGGAAATATGTACTGTAATATTCTAGTTACATGTGTTCATTGAGTTCATCTTATGATTTTTCCACTGACAGCAGAAATGAGTGAAAATAAGGAGTAATACAGCACCACCCGGTGGTCAAACATGTACATGGATCTGATGTTTAGCTTCTCTAGTTTGCAGTGGAATATTTTTTTTGTGTATGTTTATGTTTTACATAAGGAAGATTTCCTAAAATATTAATAGGCATTATACTGTACATTAATGTAAAACAGTAATTATTAGCATGCAACTTTTATTTGCTAACATAAAGGAGGCCTGCCAATCACATATATGTGAGGAAACCTTCTTTATGCACTGATCTACAGTACACTTTTACTTGATTATGTTAAATGTAATATTGATCGAAATCCTCTGACGCATATAGCAACATGCTGAGAGACTTTCATGTCAAAGTATGCTAAAAAGGTGTCCTGTTAGCATATGTATGGGATAGGGGGATATGTTGGGCTTGCCCTGCCCTAAATGTATTGAAAATTATACTCAACTACACCATTAAAAAAACAAAGCATATTTGTTTTTTGTTTTTCTAAATTTTGTATTTATTTTTTACACACATTTCAGGATAAATAGATTTGCTACCACGAAGCACAAGGAAATTCGGCTTTGCTGCTAATTGAATTTTCCCTGAAATTTTTATCGAATTCCACTTTGTGGATTTCAATTCAGTGAACACTAGTTATTGCAATTAGGGTTAATCACTTTAGAAAAAAGACAACTGAGAGGGATCTTATAACTAAATATAATATATCAAGGGTTAGTTAGTTTTCATCATCTATTTATACCCTGTGACTGTGACAAGGGGACATCCTCTGCGTCTAGAAGAAGGAGAAGAAAGAAGGTTTAGACACAAACATAGAAGAGGATTCTTTACGGTAAGAGCAGTGAGACTATGGAACTCATTGAAAGTGTTCAAGAGGGGTCTGGATGTATTTCTGAAGTGTAATAATATTATAAGTTATAGTTCTTAGATTTCTGGAGCTGTTGTTAATCCATGGATCCAGTATTCTGATTGCCTGATTTAAAAGTAGGGAAGGAATTTTTTCTCCTAAAATTAGGAAAATTAGCTTCTACCGCAAAGTTGTTTTTTTTTTGCCTTCCTCTGGATCAACTTGCAGATAACAGACTGAACTGGATGGACAGATGTCTATTTTTCAGCCTTATAAACTATGTTACTAATAAAAATAAAAAAAAGGGTCCAAAGCAAAGGTTTGGACACCCTGTATGGTTAGTACCTAGCAGCACCTCCTTTAGCAAGTATAAAGGCACAACCTGATAAGGATACACTGCAGGCAGCCTGGGGCAGAGACGGTGAGCTCCCTCCGCCTAAACAACTTAGATGCCGCATATAAGGGGTTAAATGACCTAGAATGGTCCCGATCCAGGCCATTAGAGCAGGAGCCCAGCTCATATGAGACCTATGAAGTGCTTAACTGAGGTCACTATAAAAAGTTGTATTGGTGGTAACTAAGGGGTTAATTAAATTTTTATACAAATCAGCTTAGGAAGGATGCTGAATCTCCTTAAAGAGACCAGTCCTGTACGAAGACTTACTGGAAATACTCTATGGTATGGAGACTTATTGGCAAGTCAGATCTTAAGTCATAGGTAGCAGCTTCCAATAGGTGGCACTGGTGAGAAGGTTGTTTTTCTTGGGAGATACCTCTATGCATATTAGTCTCCCATGGAGCATTGCCAATACAGCTTCCAAGGCATTTCATTTTGCCAGCCAGAATCCTACTTCATATTGATGAGGGGCAAGCACTCCAAAACAGCTGTCTACAGATGGATATCTGGCTTGGCTATTTTCCCTTGTCAAAGGCTTCTTGGAAAGGCAGATCTTAACTCTTAGGGAGCCACTTGCAATAGTGGCACTGGTGAGATGATTCTCTTTCTTGGGAGATACCTCTGTGCATACTTCCATAAAGAAAAAGGAAACCAAATCAGCTCATTTCTCCTGTTCATGACCTCAAATCGGACGGTGCACAGGTCAAGGTGTTTCAGCTGCAGTAACTCCATAGCATAGAAAGATCCAATCCAGCACTTCGTCCATAAAATCTTTTGAAGGATGAAATGAAGACTGAAGATTTAGTGGATAAAGTGCTGAATTGGATTTTTCTGTACCTATGTGCATACATCTTCCTAAAAATATATCAATTGTCAGGTGTAGTCTCCGACTAAAGACCACCCATGGGAGAAAGATTTAGAACTGGCATACTAAATACAAACAATGCAAACTAAATGCAATATAAAGGCTTTATATACATTAGCAAGCACTTTAATAATTGGTATCCTAATAATAATTCTAAATTAAATTTCGGTGTCCACATAATTAAAAGGCCTCATTTTAGACATAATCAATAAACATACACAATGATATTTATCTAAATTGTTCTATCAAAGACATCCCGTATTATATGCGACACTCTTTATATGTTTTTTTATTTATTATGCCATGCCTTTATAGCTATACTTATTTCGTTGTATGGTAATATTTTTGCAGCATTGTACTGAATTTCCTTGGACCCACCAAAGGAAATTATTCAGACGGCCCACCATCTGTGTATATAGAACATATGCATGTTCATGTAATCTTTTATCATTGCACATTCAGCCCTTATCATCAATATCATTTCTGGTGGTTATTGGTTCCTTGGTCCTGCTCCAAATTTTCCTCTGCTAGACCATAGGGACTGTCTTATAAGGAGCCCATTAATGTGTCAGAGCTTAGGCCGACTGGAGAACCTTTTAGTACTCTAGTGAGCCAATCCAATCTTGAATATTTGTCAAAATGGTGAATGTGTGTATTTATAGGCTGTACTCTATAGTCAATGTCATAATTGCATGTGTTTGTTTTTATACGGTTTGCAGTTTTATGATGATGTCACATTAGGGGTGATTTAACCTCTGCCGTACATATATCCCATACTTTAAAGATTGCACCCACTCAGGTGTGCAGCGGGCGCCATAGCTGATGGGTTTTTGCTGTTTTAAACAGCAGAGACCCGTGGCGGATGTATGTGATCAGTCTCAAGCCGGCTTCAGTAGCTATTACTAGTATATACCAATATAGGCCAGCAGGTGGCAGAACTGTATTGGTATATTGTAACTGGAGTGGCTATTTAGCCATCACAGAACACAATAGGTAATCTAATGATTGCCAATTAGTTACCCAGGATGACTTAAGAAAGGAAAGAAAAGTTTTTAAAAATATAAAAAACTGTAAAAATATAAAAGTTCAAATCACTCCCTTTCCCCAAAATCAATTTTAAAAATATAAATCATGGGCGTCTTCACGTGCAAAAAAGTCTGTACTATTAGAATATAGCAATATTTATCCCATATGGCGTCACTTCACCTCCCCCAAATATTTTTATAAAAAGTGATCAAAAAGTTGCACATGCTTCAAAGTGGTTTCACTGAAAAGAACAAATTGCCCTACAAAAATGAGCTCTCATACAGCTCCATTCACATACAGTTGCAAGAAAAAGTATGTGAACCCTTTGGAATGATATGGATTTCTGCACAAATTGGTCATAAAATGTGATCTGATCGTCATCTAAGTCACAACAATAGACAATCACAGTCTGCTTAAGCTAATAACACACAAAGAATTAAATGTTACCATGTTTTTATTGAACATACTATGTAAACATTCACAGTGCAGGTGGAAAAAGTATGTGAACCCTTGGATTTAATAACTGGTTGAACCTCCTTTGGCAGCAATAACTTCAACCAAACGTTTCCTGTAGTTGCAGATCAGACATGCACAACAGTCAGGAGTAATTCTTGACCATTCCTCTTTACAGAACTGTTTCAGTTCAGCAATATTCTTGGGATGTCTGGTGTGAATCACTTTCTTGAGGTCATGCCACAGCATCTCAATCGGGTTGAGGTCAGGACTGGGGGCATCTCAATCGGGTTGACTGGGCCACTCCAGAAGGCGTATTTTCTTCTGTTTAAGCCATTCTGTTGTTGATATACTTCTATGCTTTGGGCGTTGTCCTGTTGCAACACCCATCTTCTGTTGAGCTTCAGCTGGTGGACAGATGGCTTTAAGTTCTCCTGCAAAATGTCTTGATAAACTTGGGAATTCATTTTTCCTTCGATGATAGCAATCCGTCCAGGCCCTGACGCAGCAAAGAAGCCCAAACCATGATGCCCCCACCACCATACTTCACAGTTGGGATAAGGTTTTGATGTTGGTGTGCTGTGCCTCTTTTTCTCCACACATAGTGTTGTGTGTTTCTTCCAAACAACTCAACTTTGGTTTCATCTGTCCATAGAATATGTTGCCAGTACTGCTGTGGAACATCCAGGTGCTCTTGTGCAAACTGTAAACGTGCTGCAATGTGTTTGTTTTGGGACAGCAGTGGCTTCCTCTGTGGTATCCTCCCATGAAATCCATTCTTGTTTAGTGTTTTACGTATCGTAGATTCGCTAACAGGATGTTAGCATATGCCAGAGACTTTTGTAAGTCTTTAGCTGACACTCTAGGATTCTTCTTCACCTCATTGAGCAGTCTGCGCTGTGCTCTTGCAGTCATCTTTACAGGATGGCCTCTCCTAGGGAGAGTAGCAGCAGTGCGGAACTTTCTCCATTTATAGACAATTTGTCTTACCGTGGACTGATGAACAGCAAGGCTTTTTGAGATACTTTTATAACCCTTTCCAGCCCTATGCAAGTCAACAATTCTTAATCGTAGGTCTTCTGAGAGCTCTTTTGTGCGAGGCATCATTCACATCAGGTAATGCTTCTTGTAAAAAGCAAACCCAGAACTACTGTGTGTTTTTTTTATAGGGTAGGGCAGCTGTAACCAACATCTCCAATCTCATCTCATTGATTGGACTCCAGTTGGCTGACACCTTACTCCTAATTAGCTCTTGGAGATGTCATTAGTCTAGGGGCTCACATACTTTTCCCACCTGCACTGTGAATGCTTACATGGTGTGTTCAATAAAAACATGGTAACATTTAATTCTTTGTGTTATTAGTTTAAGCAGACTGCGATTGTCTATTGTTGTGACTTAGATGAAGATCAGATCACATTTTATGACCAATTTGTGCAGAAATCCATATAATTCCAAAGGGTTCACATACTTTTTCTTGCAACTGTATAGAAGTAAAAATGATTTCAAGGTTTCAAATTTTTTTCGGTATTAAAACGCAACAGAAAATATAGTGTGGTATTGCTTTAATCATACTGACCTGGAGAAAGAAGGTAACAGGTCAATTTTACCGCATAGGGAATGTTGCATAAAGCTGGCAGAATTGCCTTTCTTTTCAATTCCACCCTATTTGGAATTTTTTTTTTTTACAGCTCCCCATATGCAATATTAAATAGTGCCATTAGAAAGTACAACTTGTCCCACAAAAAATTATGCCCTTAACAGAAAAATATAAAGTTATGGCACTGGAAAGGCAAAAAAGCAAAAATGAAAACTTGCAAGGTACTCTAAGGGTTAATGAGACCAAAATTTCAGTATGCTGATTTACAGTAAAATCTGTCAAATTTATAAACCTCTTCATAAATTAGCTGTTTCTTTTATTTATTTATTTTTTTCTGTTTGATTGCAGTTTTTTTTTTTTTCTCCAGGTCTCCAGTGTTTCTATGTGGGCGAAATTTTCGCCCTCCGTAGCAAACATCTTTATGGCATGGTGGGAGAGCATATTTTTGTTTGACATTAATAATCAAAGGTTTCCTCTGTTACTTACAGAAAAGAAATCGCAGGGAACACTACATTGCTAGCAACTTCATGTCTTCCTACACATGTAACGAAAAATATACCAATAGGAGAAATGGTGAGAGCACAACGTAATTGCTCCACCAACGAATCTTTTGCTGAAGAAGCTGTTGCCATTAGCTCTAGGTTTCACTCCAGGCTATACACTGCACAATCTGATAGGAAAGCCAGACAATGGGCGTTAACATTAGATAGGAATAGACTAGCATTTCCTGGAGAACCTATCACCAGAACAAATACCCAAGGAAAAATGGAATCAGTTACTTTTACCACCAGTTAGGCTACATGCACACGAACGTATTTTGTTTCCGTGTCCGTTCCATTTTTTTGCGGATAGGATGCGGACCCATTCATTCAATGGGTCCGCAAAAAATGCAGACAGCACACCGTGTGCTGTCCGCATAAGTATGTCTGTTCCGTAGCCCCACAAAAAAAAATAGAACATGTCCTATTCTTGTCCGTTTTAGGCATTGTTGCAATAGATCCGCAAAAAAAACGGATGGCATATGGATGTCATCAGTTTTTTTTGTGGATCCGCAATTTGGTCGTGTGCATGTAGCCTTATAGTGAGGAATACACTGACATTTGTAAAATTGTAAAAAAAACATCTACCAGTACTAAACTAACGCAAAACAGACAAGAATAGGACATGTTATATTTTTTTGCGGGGCCACGGAACGGAGCAACGGATGGGTCCGCACCCGAGCCGCAAAAATTGCAGCTCAGATGCCGACCAGAACTGCGGTCATGTGCATGAGGCCTTAGTCAAACAGTCACGTCCACAGTGAATTGCAGAAGTCACAAAATAAAACAATATATATATTAACTGCAACACTGAGTTTGCGGTTTATTTAATTAGATGTGTTAAATGCTCTATGCAATATATAGGATGTACCATCCAAACAGATTAAAACCAGAATACGGAAACATTTATCTGACATACCTCACTATTAGTGTTGGGTGAGCATGCTCGGGCGAACACTAATTTTACTTGAGCATCACGATGCTCGGCACCTCGCGGTGTTCGGTATCAGCACTCCTCTGATTCGGCACAGGTGGTTTTAATTTCGCAGAAGTCTGCATATAAGTGGTAATTAACCTGTAGCTCCTGATAGCAATGAAAATGTTGTATTAGACAACTGTTCACGTGGTGTAGTACTGTGTGGTGGCCTTTGTTTTTGTGGCGCTGTGCTGGTGGGTTGGTGGGACCCAGTGCCATGGCTGGCACTGTCGGACAGCAGGGCTGCTATTTGACTTCTGGGTCCAGCCGCCTACTAGGACAGTGCCGCTTTGTCACTGCATTGTGCTGCGCCTTTTTGTCAGAATAGGTCCCACTCAAAGCTGCGACCTTGGCGTGGTGAGTGGCCTTTGCCTTTTGATCAGAACGTACACTTTAATATGGCTTAATTGGTTTAATTAGATCAAAGCATAGCATTGTGGATGTGCGATCCAGTTCTGTTTTTCTCCACTTTATATATTAATATTGTTATATTTTAATTGTATGGGCATGGGCAATTACTTTAATTTTTATTTTAAGGAAACGGGGGTGATTTAAACTTTTATTTTTGTATATTTGTAAAAAAAAAATTTTTGAACTGGCAATCATTAGAATGCTTATTGTGTTCATTGATGGCTATATAGCCAACATTGAACACTTCATTTTCAATATGACAATACAGTGCTGCCATCTAGTGGCCTGTATTGGTATATTAATCTAATAGACCCTGAAGCCTGCTTGAGGCTTCGGTCTATTAGAGAAAAGTAACAGGTTCCCTGACCTCAGCCGGAGAACGCTGTTACCAAAGCGGAAGTGTGTGGTTTCCGCCTCCAGACTGCTCTGATGCTGTGGTCACATTTGACCATAGCATGTGAAAGGGAGAATGTATGAGATCAGTCATATGGCTGATCGCATACATGTGCCGCGGGTGTCTGCTATTTTAAATAAATAGAAACCAACCAAAAATGACAGCATTTAAGAAACAAAAACCCTCAATTTATTTGAAATGATTTTACAAACTTTGTTAACCCTTTAGGTGTTCCACAGAAATGAAAGCAGAATAGGTGACATTTAATCATTTTAGTTTTTTGTACAGATTTTCCATTTACATCAATTTTTCCTGTAACACAGCAAGGGTTAAGCACAAAACAAACCTCAGTATTTATTACCCTGATTGAGCAGTTTACAGAAACACCCCATATGTAGTCATAAGTCTCTTCATGGGCACACGGCTGGACAGAAGGTAATGAGTGCAATATTGTATTTGGAAGGCAGATTTTGCTGGAATGGTTTTCGGGTGCCATGTCACATTTGAAGCAAACCTGAGGTACCCCTAGAAGGTAAACCCTAATAAGTGACCCCATTTTGAAATTACAACCGCAAGGAATTGATTGAGGAGTGGAAGTGAATGCTCTGACCCAACAAGAGTTTCATAAAATTTAAAAACACTTGGCTGTGAAAATGAAAAATTATATTTTATTTCTAATAACAGCATAACAGAAGAAAATGCACCCCAAAATTATTTACATTTTTTTTCCTGAATACGCCAACATCCCATATGTGGTCATAAACTGTTGTTTGGAGGAATGGTAGCGTTCAGAAGGAACGGAGTGGCATCGGGATTTTTTAACATCTAATTTGCTAACATTTTGGGGTACATATGTCTTCTTGATCACTTTTTATAAAAAAAATTTGGGAGGCGAGGTGGGCAAAAATTGCAATTCTGTGAGTTTTTTATTTTTATTTTTATGTGGTTCCTCATGTGGAATATATGATATGACAATTTTATTCTGTGGCTTTATACGGTTATTATGATACCAAATTTATATAGTTTTTTTATGTTTTACTACTTTTTCAGCATAAAATCACTTTTGTATTTAGCCCTTCACTACCAGTGCCATACATGTACGGCGCTGGAGCAATGTGTGAACATGGCACCCACTCGCACGTGCAGTGGGCGTCATGGCCAGCAGATCTCTGCTGTTTCAAACAGCAGAGACCTACGGCCGGTTACTGTGACCAGCAATAATGCAGATCACAGTAATTAAAGGCTTTATATGCCATGATCAAGTGAGATCACGGCATCTAAAGTGTCAAAAACTGTGACCAATGGTGCTGTCGGTAGTTGCTTTTAATGTGCTGAGCCTCGCTGATGAGGTTCAAAGCATTCATGATGCAATTCTTATTTTGGTCACCAGATGGCAGGCCAACATAAAAAATGAGCAATATACAGTAATAAACTCCCTGATTGTTCAAAATTAGAAATGAAAAAAATGATTTTATAGGCTCATATATGAGTTTCAAAATCTTTACAATTAAAAGAATGTTAAAAAAATATATAAAAATATAAAAGTTTAAATCACCTCTCTTTCCGTATAATAAAAAAATGAATCCCTAAATAACAAAAAATATAAACATCATGGGAATCACCACGACCAAAACCGCCCATACTATTAAAATAAAAAAATATTTTTCCAATATGGCAAAACGGAAAAAAGGGTAAAAATTGGCAATTTGCCATTTTTTCATTGCTTCTCTTACCCAATTTTTTTTTAAAAGATGTGATCAAAAACTCCACACACTCAAAAATGGTATCAATAAAAACTACAGATTGTCCCGCAAAAAACACCCCCCCCCCCCCTTCACAGCTCAGTAGACATAAGTATAAAAAAAGTTATGGGGATCAGAATATGGTGATGTAAAAAATAAAATTTATTTCAAATTTTACATTTATTTTTACACTATTTAGACATAAAAAAAACTATACATATGGGGTATCGTTGTAATCGTACTGACCCTGAGAATGAATGGCATGGGTCAGTTTTGCCGCAAACATAACTCAGTGGGAACAAAACCCGTAAAGCAGTGGAAAAATTGTGTTTTCTTTCCAATTCCACCCCATTTGAAATTAGTTTACCGCTTCCCACTACATTTCATGCCATAATTAATGGTGGCATTAGAAAGTAAAACTTGTCCTGCAAAAAATAAGCACCCCGTACAGCTATGTGAAGAGAAATATAAAAAAGTTATGGCTCAAGGAACATAGGAAGAAAAATCAAAATGCAAAACTGAAAAAACCTCCGGTATTCTAAAGGTTAAAAATTAAATTATATGTTGCATCTCCATATACCTCATTCAGTTCCATGGCTGCACTGCTACACAGATTTTTGGTCGTGCAATAGGTGTCACAGCCAAAATTGCTATGTAGTCCCTGCCTAAATAGATAACTGGATATCACTATTCTCCCCCTATAGGGTAGTTGTCCATATGTACTCTGTCACTTCCAGTACATTGTCAGAGTGACTGTATAGGGACATACTCCAATGACAAGAAAAATGTAATGCCCAGCTGACAATTTATTCATACATTTTAAGGGGGATAACAGAAGAACAGGACGATTTAGAATTCTAAGAAAATAAGCCCCATTATCATTATTCTATGAGAAATTCAAGTACGTATTTTACTAAAAGAGAATGTCAGGAATGCTATCTGGCCCCTTTTTGAAGAGCACAAAGTATTTACCAACTTATTGGGTCACATAATAGCAAAACTGAAGGAAAGGTACAGAACAGTGGGAAGTATTACTATACTGTAGCTGCAATTTTTTGAGGAATGTAGTATTACACCAAGTTCTTATTCTGCAGGACCAGGAAGCGGCCTGGCCACTGGGCCAATCACAGGTCTTAGCGATCACGGCTGCTTGAACGCTACATCACAGTTATGGGACCCAGGACAGGTGAGTGAAGTGTTTTCATGGTCACAGGTTAGGGTTCAAGTAGTTGTCATCTCCAAAGCCAGAGAACCCCTTTAACATTTTGATTTTACAATATCATAACCCTTCTACAGTTAAAACTGAGGGGGAAGGAATTCCACTTGATGCTGCACTGATGCACTACTCAGCGACTTGGAAGATGGGTTTTAGTGCATGAGTGCAGAACCCTTAATGCAATAGAAGTGTTTCATCATAATGAATGGAAGCACTGATGCTTGGAGGCAAATGGACATTAAGAGCACAATAAAGTTTATGTATTTTCAGCAGCCCGCTGTCATTACCGTCCCTGCCTGCCAGACCCACATACAGCGGATACAAATATCAGCAGTAATCACATCAGGCAAGCACTGGTTCTTATATGGGTCTATAAAACAGCAGGTTGTTTCCTATGTTTTTGCCATTTTTCTATCTGGTGGAAACTGCATTAGAACATTTTAGGAAATCACGTGGCATATTAATATTAAAGGGTGATTACCTAAATGTGCTACTCTACTTATCCCTGACAGAAGAAAATATCCTCATACTGTATACAAAAAATATATAAATACAGAACATCCTACATCTTACACTAGGTTACTATACAGTGCCGTTCAGATGGGCCCGGACTTACTGCAGTTCTAATCAACTACACATAGATCAACATAGGGTCTTATGGAGGTCCAAGTCAGATTCAGTTAAAGGACAGGCAGCTGGGGCAGTGGAGCCATAACCAAAACTAGCTAGCATTCTGGCTTAAAGGGAATGTCCCATCTCACTAAATACAGTAGGTCCCAACATGCAGACAAGAGGCATATATGGGCACATACAAGGTGTAACCCGAAGTGCCTCCTTCTGTTGGTGTTCTTCACTCTCCCATCTCCTTGAATGCTGCTCATTGTCAAGGTATATAGCCACCACTGCAATCTAGCAGCAGTGGACGCACTTGGGCAGTAAATACGTTCTGCATCTGTGGTGGCCAGGATCACGGAAGAGTGCACAGCCACGCATGTGCGCCAGCTACTCTACTGGTCACCTCGCAGCTAGCTGTCAAGTTACTGTAGTAAGGGCATGCCCAGGAGCTCTGGAGCTGTACTACACTGCTCCCTGTCCCTTTTACAAAAAAAGTGTGGTTTTTTAAAATGTATTTTTTGAAGTCACTCCGTGTATTCTTCTTCCTATGCAGGCTCTTTAAGGCTACTTTCACACTAGCGTTCGTCGGTCCGCTCGTGAGCTCCGTTTGAAGGGGCTCACGAGCGGACCCGAACGCAGCCGTCCAGCCCTGATGCAGTCTGAATGGAGCGGATCCGCTCAGACTGCATCAGTCTGGCGGCGTTCAGCCTCCGCTCGCCTCCACACGGACAGGCGGACAGCTGAACGCTGCTTGCAGCGTTCGGGTGTCCGCCTGGCCGTGCGGAGGCGTGCGGATCCGTCCAGACTTACAATGTAAGTCAATGGGGACGGATCCGTTTGAAGATGCCACAATTTGGCTCAATCTTCAGGCGGATCCGTCCCCCATTGACTTTACATTGAAAGTCTGGACGGATCCGTACGAGGCTATTTTCACACTTAGCTGTTATATGCTAAAATAATGCAGACGGATCCGTTCAGAACGGATCCGATCGAACGCTAGTGTGAAAGTAGCCTAACTTCTTCTTTGTTTGGACTTTTAGCATGACAAACAGCCTTTCTTAACTTTCTCGGTCAGACCATTCACTGCAGCCAGAGAGAACCCCCCTGTAGTGACTTGGACATCACACTGTGGGCATCTCTATCCAGGCCTATCAGAAGAAGAATAAAGCGGTCATATTGTAGCCTAATTTTACTAATCTTATAATAACCCTCACCCTCTTTCCCTCACAGTAGCAGTAAACTATCAATGGGATATCTATCTATACAGGAGTTTTATCTATTTGCTGACTTTTACAATGTTGTCCTTCTAAAGTAATTTTTAATGGTACAGTACTGCCAAAATAAAAAAATAAAAACAGCCAAAATTCTTTAAAAATATTGTTTTCTATGAACATTCAGTTTAAAAAAACCTTTTCTGATTTGTCCCTTTAACTGCTAATGGTCTGAAATGTGGATATTTGCATTGTGGCTGTATACACAGTGGTTATTCTATGGCAGTGCGCACTTCTCTCAGGGATGCGTTACCCTGATGGAAATGATTGGTAAAGCTAGACATTGCGAATCTTACACAGGCCCATTATTTTCCACTTGAGCAATCTGGAAAAGATTGTGTCAGGGAAGAATATTAGTGTAGACTGTGATTGCAACTCCCCTGAGCCTGGGCAGCTTTTACAACGACCCTCTGGTTAAAGAGAAAAAAGAATGAGATTAAGTGGAAAATGAAGATAACACTTAGATGACGCCATCCTTTGCAGATGTCAGTTCTCAGGCTCCTCTAATGCTATTCAAGATGGAGACATCACTTTTCTCAGACTGCCTGGTGTATACAGTGAATTTGGAAGCCCAAGACAGTTCCTTCTACCCTTAGATTTTCCAGTACTGATCATGTGAGCCTACCCAAGAGCAGGGCTGGACAAGTAGAAAATGTCTTTGACCTACCGATGCGCAGTGCTGCCATCTTGGATCTCAGAAGACAAGCCTGAATATTAGCAGATCTTCAACTAAAAAGATGAAAAGGTGGGTATCCTGTAAATATTCTGTTATTTCCCCAGTTAATATGAATTTTATTATTGACCCAGAGAAGGCCGGAATCCAGTGGTTAGTATGCTCACCATGCCCAGCCACGTAGGGGGTCTGAAAAAAGCAAACCACGGGTGAACAATCCCTACATATTTTTTAAACTGTTGATGAGCTCATAGATTAACGCTGTAGTTGCCATATTCCCTTGATAAACCGAGCTCAAGCTCTATGCCAACTCTAAGATTATGGTTGGTTTACACAGCTGGAACACAGGTATAATTCGTCTGTATTAATTCCCTAAAGGGAATTTGTCATCAGAAAGTCACATACTGTTTAAATATTTTTTTGTTATGTTAATCATTTTGTGAATGTTTGGTGAGTTTTCTTTTCCATGTCACTAGCTATATTACAGAAATGTATATAATTCTGAAATTTTCAAAATGGTCACTAGGCCTAAAATATGTTAAGGTTAAGACTTCCTGTTTTTTGGTAACAGCGACATGGGCCATAGACACAAAGGACAGGAGCTAACCCCCGTTGACTTCTATGGAAGAGTTTTCTAGGCATGCCCTATGACCTGTGCAGAGGTCAGGAGGGAGGAGATAAGCTGTGAGATCACCCACTGTGAATGGTACTTGTCATTATAATTCTGCCTGTGATGGCTACTGAAAAAACAGGAAACCATGACCTATTATTAGGCTTAGAGGCCAGTGTAAAAATTTCAGGTATATGTGCATTTTTTTAACATATAGATAAGGACATGGAAAAATAAAAATAAACCTTACTGACAATTCTAAATATGGTTAACATAAAAATGTGATTCAAACCGTAGGTAATTCCCTTTAAATTAGTCAGAATTGGGATATTTATATCCCACCCTGGGAATGCCCGATGGCCAAAAATGTCCACGTTTAGGTTTGGTTTGCATAATTCCTCCCCATTTTGTGGCCTGGTTTGCGGGATTGTCATGGGAAAATCAGGGCTATTGGCAAGTATGCCTTAAATTACATTTATCATCTATCCACTGCTTAGGTGATAATTGCAAATCACTGGAGGACCCACTTCTAGGACCCCCACAATCATAAGAACGGGGACTGCAGTCTCCTGGACCTCTTCACAGCACAACATAACAACTGACGCTTGTATAATAAAAGGATAACGATAGGAAGTTGAAAGATGAGTGCAAAAACATGGCACATGAGTCATATGACTGCAATGACTCTTAAGATAGATAGAGATGTAATAAAAACACATATAATAATATATAATGCTGTATCCACCCAAATATCCTTCTTTGTACATCTATACTTTGCACAACATTTGGGAGTCTCTCTAGCATATTTCTTCTCTTGGCAACTGATTATTATAATTGCATAGATTACTTTTTAAACTCTTTAGCTCCATAGCAATGAGTCCTCCGCTGATTCTTTTCATGACCATCCCCAGGCACCTGTACCAGTGTCAGTTCCTTAGAGGATGATAATTAGACATATCCTACATCCCCCCCTCACCCAAACTGCATGCTGACGTCTGAGCTCTACATCTTGGGATTATTTCACACTTTTAGTATTACGCTACCATGCAACTTAGAGTGATTGTCCAAGTTATTTTTATTTAAGATATTCAAATAACAAAATACTAAAAGAATATAGCCATTATTCTGAACCCTTCATTCCTGGGCCACAGCCCCGTCTACCCCGCTGCGCTTTGTTATCATGATCGCAGTGATGACATGCCCATAAACCACACGTGACTGCTGCAGCCAATCACTGGAATCAGCGGTCTTGTTTTGTATGCCACTGAGGCCAATGATTGGCCAATGATGTGGCATACAGGTAAGTCACTGATGGTGCCAACACAAGACATCATGGCTGCAGCACTGGGGAGCATTGGATTGGTGGCATTGAAATAGAGGAGGGGTATAACTTTAAAAAAATACCTTAACTTGTAAAACCCCTTTACAATACATGTAATTCTTACGAACATGCAAGCACTTATACATGTCTGTTTAATCATATATAAAAGAGGGGCAGCACCAATATAGCAGTCAAAGATGGAAGGAATGGGTTCAAATGTGGTACAACCTTATTAAGGCTATACTTCTTCCAAAACTATTGTATCTCTTTCAGGCACTGCCAGTCGCCTTACCAATCTCCTTTACTGAGATCAAAAGAACTACTAACCGCTTTCTCTGGCAAGGTAAAAGACCTCGCCTAAATTATGCATTACTCACGCAACACAAAACAAGAGGGGGAATAGCACTGCCTGATTGGAGACTATATTATGAAGCGGTACATATCTCGAGATTATTACAGTGGTCGAGAGGAAAGGCCGAGAAACTCTGGGTACCTCTAGAAGAATGTCTCGCACAATGTCCATTAAGTCACACCTATGGGTTAAGGAAGACATTACCCCAGCCCAACTCACACTCAACCTCATTACCCGAGAAACACTTACAATTTGGCGGTCCTACAAGGAAGATCTTAGTCCCATTCTCTCCCCCCTTATGTCCATAGCAGACATAACAGATTTATACTCGGCCAAAAATAGAGATATAGGAATTAACCCCTCAGACCTGAAATCTATCAAGATACAATCTTTTCTAGACCAAGCTATCCCTGACGACCCACTTTCCTATACCCAGTTACACCTGATACAGAAGGCCCACATCAAATCATTAATCACCCCTTTTCTGACTACATCTAGCACATATAGAGAGCTGACCTCTTTTGAGAAACTCATTGCTTCACACCATTCCCCTTGCCATGTTTTGTCACAAGTCTACAAAATACTCCAATCCATTAGAAACCCTAATGATATGACATACATCACAGAATGGAGCAGAGACTTTGAAACTACATTCACAGACAGAGAATCCAAACAAATCTACTTAAGCTCGCATGGGATCACTAGATGCACACATCTCCAGGAGAACTCCTTCAAACTAATAACCAGGTGGTATCTCACCCCAGTTCGACTCAAAGAGATGCACTGCGATCAGCACAGACATATGTTGCCTCCAAACCAAAGGCACATACCTACACATGTGGTGGCACTGCCCTGTGATTCAGCCTTGCTGGACTGAGATACTTAAACTGGCTAAACAAATGTGTTCTTTACCCGAGACCCCATCCCCTGTCTCAGTCCTACTACATGTCAGACTGGAAAACATTCCCTTTAGGAAACGCAGACTTTTCCTTTACCTCATGGCTGCTGCAAAATCCCTTATACCACAATATTGGAATAAAAAAAGCACCACCAACCGTTTCACAGTGGCTAAATAAGGTCAACCATATTTACCACATGGAGAAACTGTCAGCCTGGGAGAAAAGATCCCACACAACATTTAAAAAAATATGGGAAGATTGGTTATCCTTCCGAAATACTACACCAGCACTTAACATGTTTTCTGACATATCTGAAACACCGAACTGATCTTCACAAAATCTGTTCGTCCTTGATCCTGGATACAACACACCACTCGTACCCCTCCCTCACTCCCCTTTCCCATCTACTCATTACTCCATGTTCATCATTACGTTATAGAACGAGCACTGTTGCATATCAACTTGTCATAATTGTTCTTGATATCTTCTAAATCAATACAATGTAAACAGTCTCTTATTTTATTATAAAAACTAATAAAAAGAGAATTGGAAAAAATATATATAATGTGGTACAAGTTCTGGCTCCTAAACAGCCCATAGACAAACCTGAAAAAGAAGAACCACAGCACTCCATTTATGAATTAACCCCACCAGAGCGTTTAGCTTGGGGGGAAGCATGGGGGCAATGACACCATAGGTTTACATAATTAGGATTGAAGTAGGATCCATGTCTCTTTCCCCTGTTTGTCTTTTCCCGCCCTTTTTTCTATTACAGGTCCATTTACCTCAGAAAAATGTGTTACCTGTAGTCTAGAAGATTCCTGCTGTACAAGTGAAGAGCGCAGCTGATTGGTGCTGGCTGTTGCTGGGGGAGATTTCCAGCCCTCTGATTTGTTGTTGGTTTAGTGGCGGGAAGCTGTTCCCCTTTATATTTACAGGTTCGGCAGAGCTGGCTCAGATGTGCCTGAAGAACTGACCAGCGTGGGACATGGAAGAACTCCTGCAGCAGCTGATGAAGAGAGCGGGGTCCGCCGGCGGAGAAGAGTGGCTGCGGAGCTGTTTGAAGATGCCGGCGCCGCTGCTATCAAGCCCACCTGAAGTGCTGACATCGCCGCCGAGCTCGTCTGTACCGCCGCTGGGGTCCCCGATGTTACCGCCGCCGCCGCTGTCTCTGGAGCCGCCGCCAGCTGTTGAAGAAAGTCCGGTGCCAGCATGGGGAAGCCGTCCGGAGCTGCGCACCACCAGAGGATCCAGCAGCCGTTTCCGGGAGGAGGAGGCTGCAGCGCTACCCAGCAAAAGAGCTAGAAGTGCAGGGAGCGCTTGTACTCCTCCCCCGGGGGCGGGGTGTCGGCGCAGCACCAATCGGAGAAGAGCAGCTTCTCAGAGAGGCCGGCAGTCCTCCAGGATCAGAGAGTCTGGAAGGCAGAGTGGCAGTTCCTATACAGAAGCTGTTCTCACTGGTGTGGAACGTCATCAGGATGCTGCCACTGAGGAGCTGCAGCAGGAAGTGGAGCAGCAGATCCTGCAGGATGAATTGCAGGGGCTGCCTGTTGAGAGGCTCCCACCTCTGCTGGTTGAGCCATCTCCGGGCCCCCTGGGAAGATCACCACACCTATCATCTGCTGCCTATGGTCCACGCCAGGAAGGACAGCCAGTGGGTGAGAACATCAATGTTGTTCCCTTGTCTGAGTCGTCTGTGTTAAATGGTTTGGTTAAGCTGCTAGCTGAGTTTTCTAGCAGGCATATGGTTCATGGTGCTTCAGATGTCTGGAGCAGTGGTCAAAGTACGGCGGTTACTCCGTCTGGTAGTAATGCTGGTGGTAATGCTGGTGGTAATGCTGGTGGTAATGCTGGTGGTAGTAATGCTAGTAGTAATGCTGGTAGTAATGCTAGTAGTAATGCTGGTAGTGTGGTGCCTGTGCTGGAGAGAGGCGCAGGGGTTAAGGAGACTTGTTTAAAGGAGGCACTAGCTTGTGAAGTGTCTCCTTTAGGTTATCATCTTAGTGCGACTATGAAGGAGCGTATTTGGCGGATGGAATACGTGGAATTAATGGCGTTATTACCGTCCGCCAAAGATAGTGCTTTCAAGAAAGATGAGAAAATAGAAGATGCTAAGAAACGCTTTCCCCCTAGATCATTTAATAATTGGCTTCAGGCATTTTGTGTTTATGCTGCGGTTTTGGGGGAGAAGCACTCTGAGCTGTGCTCAGGACTTTTCCAGCATTTAGACATTGTAACTGAAGCCTATAGGAATTTTGGCGGGATGGCTTGGTTTCATTACGATGAGACATTCCGCCAAAAGCTAGCTGTCCATCCATCCCTTAAATGGGGTGTGAAGGACATTGGGCTATGGGTAAATTTAATGTTGCCGCAAAAAACTATACCGGCAAAACCGCCGGCGTCGGCTCAGACTGTTATGAGGAAAGGCGTTTGCTTTGCTTATAACGAGTCTACCTGTAAATGGTTAAATAATTGCCGGTATAGACATGAATGTTCTTTTTGTGGGGGGTTCCATCCTATGTCCCGTTGCTTTAAAAGGAACTCCCAGTCAGGCCAGCAGCAGCCAAACGTCAGGGAGCAGGTGGCAAAAAGCGTGGAGTCCAGTGAAGTTAGCAGAAATGCAGCCATGGCTCGCTCTCTATCCAGACCGTCAGAAAGCTGATTTAATTTTTTATGGGTTTTTATATGGTTTTGAAGTTCCACCTTTTTCTGGCGTTGGCTGCTGTTGGGTTGAGAACTTAAAATCTGTGATTTTACATAAAGAGGTAGTTCGTAGTAAGATTCAGAAGGAGCTTGATTTGGGGAGGATTGAGGGCCCCTTTTTAGAGCCGCCGTTTGCTAATTTTAGGCTTTCTCCTTTGGGCGTTGTGCCAAAGAAGGAGCCTGGAGATTTCAGGTTGATTCATCACCTGTCGTTCCCAGAAAAAAGCTCTTTGAACGATATGGTGGATAAATCTGAGGCCTCTGTTTCATATGCCTCTTTTGATAATGCACTAGCTTTAGTCAGGACTTTTGGTAAGGATGCCCTGTTAGCTAAGGCTGATATTAAATCTGCATTTCGTTTATTGCCTGTTTGTCCAGACGGCTTCAACTCACTAGGTTTTCAGTTTGACGGTTATTTTTATTTTGATAAATGCCTGCCAATGGGTTTTTCACTGTCCTGTTATTACTTTGAAGAATTTTCAACTTTTATCCAATGGGTTGTTGAGTATGATGTAAGTTTTAATGGGGTTCTTCATTACTTAGATGATTTTTTATTTGTTGGTTCTTCTAATTCTAGTACTTGTTCAGATTTGTTAAGTAGGTTTTTGGATATTTGTTCTTGTTTTGGGATTCCAGTAGCAGAAGAGAAGACGGTTGGTCCGTGTTGTTGTTTAGAGTTTCTTGGGATAGTTATCGACTCTAGTCGCATGGAGTTTCGACTGTCACAGGCGAAATTGGAAAAAATTCGGGTGTTACTTTTGCTTTTGTTAAGTAAGAAAAAATGTACTCTTAGAGATATGCAATCTCTTCTGGGGTCACTTAATTTTGCTTGTAGGGTTATCCCCATTGGTAGAGTTTTTTCTAGTAGACTATATTTTTCAACTAGGGGCCTTAAGTCTCCTAATTCCCACATTCGGTTGACTAAATGTTTGAAGGAGGATATGGGTGTTTGGTTAGAATTCCTACAGGAATTTAATGGTTCTAGTTGTTGGCAGGAGGAATTTTCGAGTTCTGACGCTTTGGGTTTATTTACGGATGCGGCCGGTAGCTGTGGATATGGGGCTTTTTGGAATGGTAAATGGTCGGCTGAGAGGTGGCCTGCTTCTTGGGTTGTTAATGGTCTTACGAGGAATATTGTTCTATTAGAGCTTTTTCCAGTAATTGTTGCTGTTGTTCTATGGGGATATGATTTTAAGGATAAAAGGATATTATTACACACGGATAACAAAGGGGTTTGTTTTGCGATCAATACTCTTTCATCCAAATGTGATGTAGTTGTAAAATTATTAAGGCATTTAGTTCTGTTGTGTATGAAGTTTAATATATGGATCAAAGCGAAATATATTGTAGGGTCATCTAATGTGTTGGCTGATTCTTTGTCTCGTTCACAGTTCCTGAGGTTCCGGGAATTAGCTCCGGAGGCGGATCTGGATGGGAGCCCATGTCCTCAACATCTGTGGGGCTTGATTTGGGACTGATGTCTGAAGCTATTGAGAGGTCCTTGGCCCCGAGAACATGGGCAGCTTACTCTGCCGCATGGCGGGATTGGTGGTATTTTTTAAATGCTTGCTCAAAGGATATTAAAGGGGATGTTTTAAGTTGCGGTGTATTGTTTGTTACTAGCTTATTTAATAGGAAATTGGCGGCTTCATCTGTGGCGAAAGTAGTGGCTGGCGTGTCATTTTTTCAGAAACTGCGGGGTGAGAGGCCGTTATCTTCCTTTTTTCAGATTAAGCAGGCTCTGAAGGGTTACAAGAAAGGTATTGGTAAGTTGGATGCTAGGAGGCCAATTTCTATCTCTTTATTGGGGCAGCTTTGTAAAGTTTTGTCTGACGTGTGTAGGGACCAGGGTGAAATATTGCTTTTTCGTACAGCTTTTGTGTTAGCCTTTTTCGGGGCTTTTAGGATTAGTGAGTTAGTTGCGGCAAGCCGTAATAGTGTGTCAGGTTTGGGTTTTTCTGATGTTATGGTGAGTAATGATAAAGTTGAGATTCTTGTTAGGAAGTCAAAAACTGATCAGTATGGTAGGGGTCAGGTAGTTAGTTTACATTCTTGGGTGGGTTCTGAATTTTGTCCGGTTAAATTGGTAAGGTGTTTGTATGAGATGCATCCCTCTAAGTGTGGTTCCTTTTTAATGCACCAGGATTCCTCCCCTCTCACTAAATTTCAGTTCAGCGCAATTTTTAAAAAATGTTTGGGGAAATTGGGCCTTAGTTCTGCAAAATTCTCGTCACATTCTTTTAGGATAGGTGCTGCGACGGAGGCTGCCAGGTTTGGGCTGGATGATTCAGTAGTTAAAAGAATTGGGAGGTGGGAATCTAATAGGTTTAAAATTTATGTTAGGCCGAATTTAATGCTGCCAGTCTGAATGCTTTTCTATTTTTGCAGGAAGTCAGTTTGTGATTTGGATTGTGGGACATTCATTTGTTTTTTGGGCTCAGAAGCGAGCTGAAAAAAGAATATACTCAGAGAATTTGTCGTTTAATACATCTGAAGTTCTTATTCTTTGGCAGGGTGTTAGAGGGTTGTGTTGGAAAGGGTTAATGGATGAAATTAATAAGCTTATTAAAAAATGGCCTGTTCCTCATTTGGTTATCATTCATCTTGGGGGGAATGATTTAGGTAAGATAAGGACCTGTGAGCTACTGTGGGTCATGAAGAGCAGGGCTCCAGACTAAAAAAAATATCAAGGAGCCATTGGCTCCTAACCTGAAAAATTTAGGAGCCAAATTACATTTTTAGTCGCCAAATTTAAAATACATGTAATTACTGTATAACAGACACTGGAGATCCTGACAGACCGATGAACATGAACAGATCCCTAACGTCAGAACCTGATCAGAAAGGGAATAATTAGAGTATTCGGCTACTTTCACACTTGCGGCAGTGTGATCCGGCAGGCAGTTCGGTCGTCGGAACTGCCCGCCGGATCCGCCGCTGACTGAAAGCATTTGTGAGACGGATCCGGATCACAAATGCATTGCAAGGATGGGTCCGTCTCTCCGCATGTCATGCGGACAGACGGATCGGTCTTGTATTTTTACCGGTCTGCGCATGCCGGAAGGACAGATCCGGCATTCCGGTATTTTGAATGCCGGATCCGGCACTAATACATTCCTATGGGAAAAAATGCCAAGTCTTCCGTTTTTTTGGCCGGAGATAAAACCGTAGCATGCTACGGTTTTATCTTTTGCCTGATCAGTCAAAATGACTGAACTGAAGACATCCTGATGCATCCTGAACGGATTACTCTCCATTCAGAATGCATTAGGATAATCCTGATCAGTGCCCCTGTGACGGAACTCTATGCCGGAAAAGAAAAACGCTAATGTGAAAGTACCCTATGTGAGGCTGGTCACCCTGATGCCTCAGATACAGCCCTCCATTCACAGCAGCCTGTATTCTGCTGCATCAGGGGGCACTTCTGATACCACCCGAGAAGGACCTGAGGGCCCAGAGCAGAGCTCCTGCAGTCAGCCTGCTTTGTCCTCAGGTGACTCCCGCTGGCCGCAGGTAAGTCGTCCTCAGTGAGCCCACAGCAGGCAGCTCCCCCTCACCCGCCGGGCACAGAAGGCACCACTGACCGTGTTTTTCTTCTGCACCATCCGCTCCATCTTCTTAGCGATACGGATGATCTCCCGATCGGCTGCGCTCATTTTGGCTCTGCCCTGCTCCCCGAACACCAGTGCCACTCACACAGCAGCCCCGAGAACAACAGAATTTCCCGCTAAGAGCGCCTACCTCACACACCCCGGCTGAAAGCTGCTCCCGACACTGCCAAAAAGCGAGGCCGCCGCTAAGTTGTCATGACTGGGGGCTCTGCCTCTTCCTGTTACAGCACCATGGACACTTACTTCAGCTCCGCTCCATTCCTGTCTGTTTCTCTAGGAGTCTGAGATGACAGCGCGTCACTTATGCCCGTGCCCCGCCACAATATCCAGCTACAGCGCGGCAGCCCGGTCGCAAATGGCGACAAGGCTAAAAAGTCTTGTCGCCATCTGCAAATTTTAAGGCGCATTGGCGACCATTTTAGTCGCCATCTGGAGCGCTGAAGAGGGACCTGGCCTTATTACATCATAGTCTTCCTAGTACTAACTTAGTTTTTTCAGAGATTGTCCCTCGCTTAGTTTGGTCCGGGAGGGACGGTAAATTTATGGAAAAAATCCGGAAAAGAGTGAACAGGGCCCTTGAAAAATTTCTCCCTTTAGTGGGCGGTTTTAGTTATAGGCATTCAGACTTGGAGGGTTTTTTGCCTGGCCTTTTTAGATCCGATAACGTTCATCTTTCTGAGGTAGGGATTGATATTTTTAACTTGGGTTTTCAGAATATAGTGGAGAAATGGCTGCTGTCTTGTGGGGGGCCTCGCCTATGTTAGGCGTGGCTTGTGGGGTAGTGTCGCTCAGCTCATGCTGAGTGGATCTTGGTCTTTATATGGTTAATTTATTATTGGTCTTTTGGTATCGGTTATTATGGTATTTTTAAATTAATTTATTTATTTATTTATGGTTGTTAAATAATTTTAAGTGACCCTTAATAAAGCTCAGCGGCCATTTCCTCCACTATGTTGTTGGTGTCAATCATTTATTAGCGTTAAGTTAGTATTAGAGTGTGTCATTTGCCCCCATGAATTAACCCCACCAGTGCGTTTAGCTTGGGGGGAAGCATGGGGGCAATGACACCATAGGTTTACATAATTAGGATTGAAGTAGGATCCATGTCTCTTTCCCCTGTTTGTCTTTTCCCGCCCTTTTTTCTATTACAGGTCCATTTACCTCAGAAAAATGTGTTACCTGTAGTCTAGAAGATTCCTGCTGTACAAGTGAAGAGCGCAGCTGATTGGTGCTGGCTGTTGCTGGGGGAGATTTCCAGCCCTCTGATTTGTTGTTGGTTTAGTGGCGGGAAGCTGTTCCCCTTTATATTTACAGGTTCGGCAGAGCTGGCTCAGATGTGCCTGAAGAACTGACCAGCGTCCCACCCCCCCTTCCCTTATTTTCGCACTGTGTCACCTGTCGCTGGGCTTTATTAGAGGGGTAGTGTCGCTCAGCTCATGCTGAGTGGATCTTGGTCTTTATATGGTTAATTTATTATTGGTCTTTTGGTATCGGTTATTATGGTATTTTTAAATTAATTAATTTATTTATTTATGGTTGTTAAATAATTTTAAGTGACCCTTAATAAAGCTCAGCGGCCATTTCCTCCACTATGTTGTTGGTGTCAATCATTTATTAGCGTTAAGTTAGTATTAGAGTGTGTCATTTGCCCCCATGATCCAGAAGTAAGGAGTTTATTCACTCAGTCAGTCATGGCTTCGTGAATGGACACCTTAATTTAAGTTCTGCTATTTTTTGTCTATGACTGGAGGTTATATAACTAAATTAAAAGCAACATGTGTAGGTGAGATTGACTTCATTATGATAAGGTTTTGCTGTAAATTACAAATTTACTACAGTACATCACCCTGCTAGTGAGTGTTTTACTTATCTTATTGTCATCACCAGTTTTTTATCTACATCTTCCAAGTAACTATGTGCTCTCCAAATGGCAAAACCCCTATAAGTATAAAGAACATGATGGGGCAGGTAGTTTTTGCCACTATGCAATGTCACCCGCTATGTTAAAGGGGTATTCCAGGACTGGACAATATTTGGCCAAGGGGGGAGAAGTTAAAATAATAAAAGACCCAGTGCTTACCTGGTAAATGACTTACAATGTGAGTAATGCGTCTCTTATTACCTTATTCCATTTCTCCACTCCACAACCAGTTAGCCCATACTCTGCTCCCTCTCCTCTATTTTATCTCCTCTTATTACCAGTAAGATGATTATATGTGGTTCTACATTTATTTGTCAGGTAACTACTTCCCCTTCAAGTCTCTCTAGTAAACTTCTTATGTGCATGACAGTAATATGTATTTTGTTGCTTTATATACCATATCCATCCATCCACTGTACATGCCTTTTAAAACTAAAATCCAAATCAAACAGACCTGTAGACAAACCATCTCCAGGTCAATAAAACAAAGCACACAAAATTATTGTCCATAGTCTTATAGTAAAATTCACACAAAATGACAGAATTTAGTCATTTATTGGTGATTTAAATCCAGGGCACTTTAGCAGGACGCCTTCGTTTCTGGCCAGTCTAGCAGGACCCATTAAATTCTAGGCACTCTAGCAGGACCCCTTGAAGTCTAGGCACTCTGGCAGGGCTCATTAAATACTGGGTACTTCAGTAGGGTCCCTTAAATTCTTGGCACTCTAGCAGGACTCCTTAAATTTTGGTCACTCCAGCAGGTTCCCTTATATATTAAAGTCAGATGCAACTGTCAAACCTAAAAGAGTTGGAACCAGCAGAGCACCTGCCTGCTTAGCTGCTTGCATAAGCCCGTCCACCTGGGCCTAGAGCTTAGTCCCATCTGGCTGTGGAAACAGTGAGATAACACAACCCTTTTAAATGTCAAACCTGAAGGAGTGGGCCACTTTGCAATATGTTTAGTTTACTCACTGTAACACACTTTCTGTCCCTGCTGTTGTTGCATCCATATTCTTTTTCATCTATGCTCTAGCCCTTTGATTTGACCACTGAGAATGGAAACTAGTTGTTTCGAAACACATTTGGCGTGGAAATATATGCTGTAGGAATTACCAAGCTGTACACAGTTGATGGAATTTGTTTGAGGAAATTTTCCAGCTGGAGCAGCAATATAGCCGAAACCGAAGTAAATGTGTTTACCCTTGAGGAAGCCGGACTGCGCCGGCGATACGCGTTGGGCGTCACTCATCTATTTAGGTCCACTGCACCAGCTGCTCATACAGGTTTTGGCTCTTGCTACTCAACCTTATTGTGGTCTGCTTTTATTTATTAGTGGCCTTACCTTATCTGACATTATCTTCATGTTACTTATAGGTGCATATTTTGTATAGCTGGGTTATAGTGCATGTCCTTATCCAGCGGACGTTCAGTGGATTCTGTATGTGTCGGTGATACCAATTTTTACACCGACACGCTGTTCATATTGTATACAATTTTTAATGTGTGTGTTTGTTGGTGTGTCTAATAAACTTTATATATATTTTAATACATGGCTATTGTTGGATGTGCATGTATAGGGTGATTCTTGTGACTCTCCCTTGGGTCAAGCTTGTTTTTAATATAGCCGAAACCAACACTGCAAACTATCGTGAGACTGGTGCATGAATATCGACCAGCTGAACAGTGATTGCAGTCTGCTCCCCCGCCACCACTGACATATGAAACTGCTGTACTTTCGGCGGAGAGGAGGGTAGCTTCCAATATCTAATACATGGACATAGAGGTGAGTCCACTGTACCGCTGATGCGGGACGCCGCACAGGAAGATATCGGTACATAAGTTGTTACACTCCCTCTTATATCTACCTACATATAGGCTGATTTGCCGATCCCCGATTTTGGACCAGTTCTCTCTGCTATGTACTGCAGTGTTTTCTCTGATATAATCGATGTGGCTGATGCACTATGGGCGGCTGTGCTGACTTACGCATGCGCCCTGAAGCTAATGTGTCTACGGCGGCCATCTTTGGTATGGTTTTTTGGATACTCAGAAGTTATGTGAATCTCGCGATGACTGTTTCAGCGGTGCATGCGCCGTCGCTTCTTCTGGGCGCCAACAGTATCCATTATGCATCTGTAACCAGTATCGATCCATTCAAAGGTTTTTAATGTGAATTCTCAATTATGTATATTATTATCACCTGTATGCACTTTACACTGATTACTAATTATGTGAGTTATTATTTTTTTTTACACTTTTCTGAATTGATCATGGATTTTGTATTACGATATTCATGTAATAACAGATTTACACTATGATTGTGGATGGATTATAATACCATTGAGACTGTATTTTTAAGCACTTGCACTTTATTGTATTATTAATTAATGTATTGGTGTGTTAATTACTACCACTATTTATGTATGCTATTTTGCACATGTTACTCAGCTGGAAAAAGGCTCCATTGTGAGAGCTGAAACGTTGCTGCTGGTTGGGTGAATGAATCGCCCATTTTTCTTCACTACTTGGAGTGCTGCCTTCCTTTTTTTGTTTTTTGTCTACATATAGGCTGGCTATTTGATCCATACGGGATTTCATCCAGAAGGAATTCCTTTGATGGCTGTTTAGCCTTGCACATATTACCAGGGACATTGGGTCATAATATACCACTGCTGAACTCTATAACTAGAGACATTGGGATAGCATTCACTAAGATTGGTCCTCACTGACTGGATGTCTCAGTCCCATTGCTATATTGTCGCAGGTCCTAGTACACACATTGCGATCTGCATTGCCTGCAACTTTAGGATTGTACATGTTGCAGGTCTCGATATACATTTTGCATTGCCTAGCATACTGGGATTTTATATGTAATATACATGCTATTTGCCCATCAATACTAGGACTGTTTATGTTTGTATTTTATTGTAATATTTTATATTTTATTGACCTCCTAATAAATAGCTTTCTGCCTAGTCCATAGTTTGAGTGCCCACCCACATTTCTTTTGTTCTCAATTCTATATAGTAGGGATGAGCGAATCGACTTTGGATGAAACATCCGAAGTCGATTTGCATAAAACTTTGTTCCAATACTGTACAGAGCAGTATTAGAATGTATTGGCTCTGATGAGCCGAAGTTATTGCTTCACAAAGTCTTGTACCACTTGGAACCGAACCCGGGTTCAGGAAATGTTTTTTTACAGTACAAATTAATTCATGAAGTTATTGTGCGAAGTCTCGCAAGACTTCGCGATGCAATAACTTCGGCTCATCGGAGCCAATACATTCTAATACTGTACGGAGCTCCTGCTCCGTACAGTATTTGAACAGTTTTATGCGAATCGACTTCGGATGTTTTATGTCAGGCCATCAGTTTTTGACCTTAAAGGGGTTGTGCAGCAATTTATATTGATGATCTATCATAAGGATAGGTCATCAATATGTGATTGGTGGGGGTCTGACGCCTGGCAATCAGCTGTTTGAAGAGGAGGTCCTATTAATTACACTGCACTTCGTCTCAGACCAAGAATCAGCGCTTGCGTGGCGCACCGTCTCCTTGTCAAACAGCTGTCAAACAGGGTGTCGGACCCCGCTGATCAGATATTGATGACCTATCCTGATAATAGATCATTAATATAAATCACTGCACAACCCCTTTAAAGTCATCAGATATTGATGACCTATCCTCAGGATAGATTATCAATATAAATCGCTATACAACCCCTTTAAAGGGAACCTGTCGCCAGTTTTATGGTGTCCTAACTAAGGGCAACATAAATAAGTGACTGATTCTCTTAGCAAAATTTTGGGTCACTTTCTTTAATTGACCCAGTCAATCTGCCAACATCTTGTATTGAAAAGCTCCAGCTGATAATGATGAGTCGTGAATATTCATGAACTCCTGACTCTCCCCGCCCACCTGCTGCTGAATGACAGTTATTTTCCATATGAATCAGCAGCAGGTGGGCAGGGGAGTGGCTATAGCTCTGAATTAAATATACGCTGGACTCAATGACATCACGCTGGACTCGAATCAGCTCATTAGCATGTGGCATCTGTGTGTATATTATGAGGTAACCATCTGTCACACCAGTAAGTGAATACATCTAAGGTACTTTTTAGTAGTTAATGATTGTATATAATTAGTTAGATTATAATCCAATATCCACATGACAGGTTCCCTTTAAGCTTAAATGTACGTGTGTTCTGCAGCAGGACAATGATCCAAAAAACACCAGCAAGTCCTCCTCTAAATGAACAAAAAACAACATGCGGGTTTTGCAGTGACCTAGTCAAAGTCTGGACTAAAATCTGATTCAGATGCTGTGGCGTGACCTAAACCGTTCATGCTTGAAAACCCTCCAATGTGGCTGAATTAAAATAATTCTGCAAAGAAGAGTGGGCCAAAATTCCTCCACAGAGATATGAAAGACCAGTTATTGCAAACGCTTGATTGCAGTTGTTACCGCCAAGGGAGGCACAACCAGTTATTAGGTTTAGGGCCAGGTTGGTTTGGACAGCTTTTCCCATAATGAAATCATAATTTGAAAACTGCATTTTTGTATTTGTCTAAAATTAAAATTTGTTTGATAATCTGAAACATTTAAGTGTGACAAATGTGCAAAAGGTAAAGAAATCTGTAAGGGGGCTAATACTTTTTCACAGCACTGTAGATTTGCATTACTACATTTACAATATTGATCCAGAAAGTGTTCGGACTGTAGAAATTTCTATATTCAGATTATTTCTGTGCTATTATGTAAAAGAAAACCATTGAATAAATATGCAAGGATAATAAATCTTTCACGCAATAAACCAAAAGTGTCCTTCTTTGACTGTCCAAAAAGTTAAGAGGTATGATTTTGGGGCCAGAGCTGCAAAAACAATCTACAGGCCCGAATAACAGCTGCCTGTCCCAAAAAAAAAAAAAAAGTAACACGAAAAAGAATATGAATGCAACCCGATAAGGATAACAGCAGGGGCAGAAATACAGTGAATTAACTAAAAATATTTCTAAGTGGACAATCCCTTTAAATGTTTTTAATACACGTATGCATCATATGAACAGCAATCTACTATATGTACTCTTTGCAGTATCCCAATAGACTTTAACCCATTCAGGTTTTTTGCCATCATGCTGTATCAGAGCCCAGTTTTTGTTTCTTTTTTTTGCTAGCCAGATGGTGAGAAAAAATTCAGCAAAACTATTTGATCTTTGGACTTCATAAAATGAGCTGATTGAAGAGATTCCAGCTGCAGAGGGTGCTTGGATTCAGGCTATGTGCGGAGAATCTTGAATGGAGCAAAGCTTCAAAGTGTCTGACACTGCAAAGTAATCACTTTTGGAGTTGCCAAAGGAGAACAAGAATGGATATTTCTGGAGCAGTTTCTAATCACGCAGCATTGTTCCTGGAGATTGAGGCTTATTGTATGTCACTGAAAAGAATGTTTAGCCTTCTTGAGTTTCAAGTCTTATCGCTGCCCATGGCCTGAGGATTCATCTAAGAAGTTTATAGGATGCCAGTATTGGGGCTACCAAGTTTATTTCCGTGCAGTTCTGGACTTGTATGGCTATAATAGATATTCCTAAAGTTATATCCTGTGCACGTTAAATAGAAATCAAGGGGGAAGGGTCCACATTAAAATTTTAAGCACATTGATTGCAGGAGTGCTAATGTGTGAACCACATTAAACAGTGTAGTTTGGAGCCATTTCTGACGTGACCTGATTTCTAAATATAACTGAAATCGAACAAGAAAAATAGACATTGCTGCCCCACTTAATACCATAGTACAGCGCTTAAAAGAGAACCTACTGGTGTATACACAATTAGTATATTGTATAGTGTATGTACATCCACTGTCATATGGAGTTTGGCCAACAATCGAATTGGTATTTGGTGCCACTGACCCTCCCTGGCAGGGAAAACAAGGAGCAGGCAAACGGAATTTCTTGCCCTATCCTTTTATTCTCCCAGGAGATAAGCCACCCCCAGCAGTGTCTGGCAGTGGTTCTCTCCTCAGCACATACTTTACCAGGGGTGGACTGTGGACTTAAAGTAGCCCTGGAAAAAAAACTAAAAGTGTCCCCATTTTATAGGCGGGTCCAAACTGACAGAAGGCGGGACAACAGGAGTAGGTGGGGACAGCAATACCGTACTGCAGAACAAAATACAGCCCCAGCAGCACCAAATACCACAGTGCAACATAATATACTGCCCCAGCAGCACCAAATACCACAGTGCAGCATAATAAACTGCCCCAGCAGAACCAAATACCACAGTGCAACATAATCTACTGCCCCAGCAGCACCAAATACCACAGTGCAGCATAATATACTGCCCCAGCAGAACCAAGTACCACAGTGGAGCATAAAAAAATACCGCCCCAGCAGATTCAAGTACCATAGTGGAGCACAAAATACCACCCAGGATAAAACCAAATACAACTGTGCAGCGCAATATACTGCCACCCATTCCACAGAATGAAGCTGTATCATAGTCCTGAGGATGGCAACACAGTTGAATTCAGGAGGGCACTTGTGGCTGCTGGCCAGATGCAAAACTGCCTGATGCTTCTACATTAATTACCATAATGCTGACAGCATCAGATCTTTATTTACCTGGCTGGTGACCAAGAGGAGGGCTCAGGCAACCGTCTGGGTATCGGCCTACTGGGAAATTTTCCTAGCCAGTCTGTCCTTATACTTTGCATACTCGGCAGAACCAAATGTGTATGGGGGTGCTGAGAGATATTTTTGTGCTACAGGGTTACATTTCAATATATATTTATGCAGACTGTCACTTTCAGATGATGGCTCATGTGTAGCCCTTATCTCTGACCTCCTGGTATCCTATAAACACTTATAGCTAAATTCTAATCAAACTGGTATGAATATGACTTAAAATTGTGTTTGAGAGCTGTCAGGAATTCAGAGATAAGGGGTAAACATGAACTTCTCTCTGATGCGAACAGAAAGCATGCCAATCTACAAATACTGTACACAGAATGATATATGTATAGAAAAAAGAATCCTGACCCATTCATTTCAATGGGTTGTGTACATGAGCGGTTTTTTCATGCATCAGTTCTGCATTGCATGTTCTATATTCTGCGTTTTTCACTGCAGCCCTGATCCCATAGGTCTCTTTCACACGGCGTCCCGGATTTGCTCCGGATGTGTCCCAGGTGCATTGCGGAAAACCCGCGCAAGTGCGCACACAATTTCAGTCAGTTTTGACTGCAATTGCGTTGTTCAGTTTTTATTGCGCAGGTGCAATGCGTTTTGCACCTGCGTGATAAAAAACTGAATGTGGGTTAGGTGTTGTGTAGATGTTATTATTTTCCCTTATAACATGGTTATATCTTCATTCAGCAGGACCTGCGCTGACATCACCGCGCTCACCACGTGGTGAGCGCCATTACGTCATCAAAGGTCCATTTGCAGGTTCTCGATGCCGGCTGCGTGATCAAGTGGATGAGGTGAGTTCATTTTTATTTATTTTTTAACCCCCTCAATCCACATTTTAGTAAGCATTCTGTATTACGAATGCTATTATTTTCCTTTATAACCATGTTATAAGGTAAAATAATACAGTAAATTGACTTTAATCAATTTACTAACATAATCTCCTTGCTTGCGGAAGCAATGCGATTTTCATGCAGCCCCATTCATTTATATGAGGCCTGCGTTGCGTTAAAACCGCTGAATATAGAACATGCTGCGATTTTCACACAGCGCACAAGTGATGCGTGAAAATCACCGCTCATCTGCACAGCCACATTGAAGTGAATGGGTCCGGATTCAGTGGGGGTGCAATGCGTTCACCCCTGCGGAATTCTCGCCCGTGTGAAAGGGGCAAAAGAAATGAATGGGGCTTCAGTGAAAAACGCATTGCATCCGCAAGCAAGTGCGGATGAAAAGCGTTTTTCACTGATGGTTGCTAAGAGATGTTTGTAAACCTATAGTTTTTTATCACGCATGTGAAAAACGCATCAAAATGTATTGTGCGCACGTGGAAATAACTAAACAACTGAATGCAATCATAGACAAAACTGACTGAACTTGCTTGCAAAATGGTGCGAGTTTCACTGAACGCACCTTGAACGCATCCGGAGCCAATCCGTCACGCCCGTGTGAAAAAGGCCTAAGAGCTATAAAGACCACATGCCATAAAGCAGAGAGGCTGCAAGCACGTAGAGAGCAGGCATCCCAACTGCAGGGATCTTTCAGCTGTGTTAGTTTCACTGGTTATTATGATGAAGAGTGACCGCTGTGGTGACGGAATGAGGGACCTCAAATGATCAGATTTTTATGGGCTTTTCAATAGGTATGGCATACAGTATATGTCCATTATTGAAAAAAATAAGATTACTAAACAGTTTAAAAAAGTAAAACTATGGTAATTTCATTTATTTCAAGTGTATATTGAAATGTCAAAAACCTCCCTCCCAAAATGTTTATTACTTTATAAAGAAAACGTGTAAAACTGAAAAAAACACATCAAAGTACAATTGTGTGGTTTATTTTATTCGCTTTCCATGCTTATTGCTGACATTGAATTGGATTTATTTTAAGAAGAAAAATTTATGTAACCTCATGAATAAAAAAAAGAACAAAACAGGTTTTAGCAATGCATTCTGCATATGCTTTTGCTTTAAGAGTTGTCCTACTCCATAACCTTATTCAAAAACAGCTTACAATGGTGTAAAAATACAAAGTAATACAACAGCACCACTACAGTCACAGCAGTGGCCTGCTGAGGAAGCGTCGGCACCAGAGTGGTACGTGAATGATTAGGGGATTTTTATTTTACACCACTGCAAGCTGTTTTTGAAAAATTCAGGGTGTTAGACAACCCCTTTAGAGCAATAGAAGTTTTGCAAAAATAATTGTAATTTTACAACCCTTCAACCCCCCTCCACTTCTATTTTAAGGCATATCACAGGCCATTGGCAGCTACTTGGTTAATAAAAATAACTCAACAACACTCAACATTTATATCCTGGAGAGTCAAGTTCCAAATATCCCCCCTCACCCGAAGAAAACTGGTGCTAATTACTTATATTTAAAATTGCAATAAATACACAATTTTCTTCTATTTGCTTTTACATATTTTATAAGAATTCCTATATCTATCCCACTCACTGTAGTCTGTAAAAGACCTCTATTATTTAGCACATACTGTAACTAACCTGCATACATACAGTATACGGTATACTGCTATATAAGCATTTAGATTCCTCTTTGTTAAGATGGTCAGACAAGGAAGGACACATTTATTTAATACAGAAGTGTACTCTTAGGAGACACAATAGCTCCCTCTAATGGTAACAGCTTAGATAATGTTGTCTGGTACTGTTGGAGACAAATACAGATGTGGCAAATGTTAATGTGACATGGCGGGGCAGATTTACTAATCCTATAGATGAAATAAACTTGGTGCATGGCTAGGCACTTTAGTATCACTTTATACCAACTATTGATTGGCTTAGTTTGAGACAAATTTTTATGCTAGAATTGTGGCAAATGTAGGTGCAAAACACAGCATTTTAGGCTATGCCCCTTTTCTGCAAAGTAATGCCCTATCCCCACAAAGCCACACTCCTTTTTCAAGCAAGTTGGAAAAAAATGTATAAACTATGTTACAGTAGTGCGTGTGGAACCACTGTGTCAACCAACAGATTTGACTTTGGGTGTTATCCTGGCAGTCTCCAGGTTTTCACTCTTTAACCCCTGTATAGGGATCTGGACTTCACTGCAGGGGAACCACCAGACTGTTATCTCCTGGAGCAGTCTCTGAGTATTGACAGCTGACCCAAGGAGCACCGAGGGGTCAGGCAAAATTGTAGTCAGGAACCGACTGAGGTCAGTACTGGCGGAGTATGTGCTATATGGTAAACAATCCATGGTCACGACAGGCAGAAAAGGGTCAATATGGAGGTCAGGAACAGGTAAGGTCAGGCAGCGGAGGGTCAGAATCCAGTAAACGTGAAGAAAGTCCGTACACGGACAGACAACAGAACAGACACCTTTGCAGGATACCAGCATGCTAGAAAACCTATTGCTCAGACAACTTCCCATAGGGGAAGGTTCCTAAAGTACCCCAAGTTAGCCAGCCATAAGCTGGGGTAGATTAAGGTGTGCACGCACTGGCCCTTTGAGAGCCTGAGGGAGCACATGCACACCCTATGGACAGAGGATAAAAGACCTTGCTAGCAAGCAGACAGCAGACTGGTGGATGGACAAAGCAACCGCAGCAGCCAGGCCCGCTAAGACAAAAGAGAGGGAGAACAGGATACGGGGCCATGTCGCCATACAAAACTCGGACCATTAAGAAGTGCTGCTACTGTAAAACCCTAGTGACACCAAATTGTGCCAATTTGCCGCACTTTTTAGATAGATTGTAGGTGCAGACACATTAGTAAATCTAGACCCTAGTGCAGGCATGAGGCTCTCCAGCTGTTGCAAAACTCCCACCATGCTTAGACTGCCTAAAGTTTTACAACAGCTGGAGAGCCGCAGGTTGGCCATGCCTGCCCTAGTGCGTTAAAAGGAACCTGTCACCACAAAACTGCAGTGTAATCTACAGAGTGCGCATTATAGAGCAGGAGGAGCTGAGCAGTTTCATATACAGTTTGGTGGGCAAAAAAAATCTGTATTAGATATTTTATTCATTTATATTCTTGCTTATTATGGGTTTTGAAGAAGACGGTCCCATCAGTGACTGACAGCTGTCTCTGTATGCTCTGTAGAGAGAAGGCTGACAATCACTGACAGGACCAATTCCGTGACTTCAAAGGCAAGAATAACCAAGAATATAAATTAATACAATCTAAGTTCTACAGAATCATTTCCCACATAGTGATATGTGAATCTGCCCAGCTCCTCCTGCTCTATAACATGATTCCAGTAGCTCAAACACAATGTTCAGTTTGACAGGTTCCCTATAAATACACTGTTGCAATAACCTGTAAAGGGGTTGACAAATATCTAAAATTATTTGCCAATGGCTCCTAATCGATTTGTTGTGTGATATACATCTGTATGTCACATCACATGTCACTATCACTGTGCAGCAGAAGGTCCCTGGGTCCCTGGGTCCCTTCACTATTCGGCCACTGTGTCCACAGGTCACTAACATGTGATTCATTAACATCACCGCTTCCTGCTCTGTTCTCTGGATGGATCCTCTTTGCGCTTGCACAGAACATGCTTATTTACTGTTCAGTGCAAGTGCAGAAGAGGATTGTGTTTACACAGCCCGCAGATGGGGACCTTCTGGTGCACTGCAGGGGGTAATATATAATGACGGACACATGTGGTTCACATAACAATAAGATTTTTAAGCAAGTGCCTGCAGCCTCCCCCCTGAAATAGAAGATTCATACTTGCTGCCTGGTCCTCCATGCTGCCTCCATCTTCCGCCCCCCCCCCCCCAACTGTTTTCCTGCAGTGGTGCATGGGCATGGTCACATCCCCCACTCTATCCAATGAATGGCTTTAGCAGTGATGCGGCCCCATGCAGCATGTCACTGGCTGGAGCGGTACATGTGACCATGCCCATAGCCAGTTGGATGTAACCAGTGCCAGGACCAGAAGACAAAGAGAGTGGAGGAAGCACAGAGGACCGTAGCAGCGTGAAACAGGTAAGTTTCAGGGGACAGGCTGCAGGAACTTGCTTAAAAATCATTATAACCATAAAACTCCTATTGGCGAATATTTTTACTGACCAATCCATCTAAATTGACAGATAAGGAAACTTTCACACTAGCGTTTTTGCTGGATCCGTCATGGATCAGCAAAACCGCTTCCGATACTGATAATACAACTATCTGCATTGCCAAGACGGATCCGTCATGAACTCCATTGAAAGTCAATGGGGGACGACGGATCCGTTTTATATTGTGTCAGAGAAAACGGATCAGTCCCCATTGACTTGCATTGTGGGTAATGAGGGATCCGTCTTTCTCCACATCCCAGGCGGGGCATGCTGCGGTTTGCTCTCCGGTATGAGAACGGAACAGAATGCATTTTGGAGCATTCGTTCTGTTCAGTTACATTTGTCCCCATCAACAATAAATAGGGAGAAAACGGAAGTGTTTTTTTCCGGTATTGAGATACGTCATATAAATGCTAGTGTGAAAGTAGCCTAACACAAAAAAAGGTGATTCAAAAATGAAGTTAAAGTGTGCAGTAAAAGAATATTTAATGTGTTGCTCAAGTTAATGTCTGCTACATCTGTACTCCAAGGGACAACCTCCATATTACAGCCCTGGCCGATGCTGGACTCTGGAACAGGATGAACAGGTCATATCTTGGTAAAAGTTCAGAATTTCATTTTACAAGAAAGTTTTAGCCATAAAAGGATTTTTTGAGTAGACATTTGATAAATAGAAGTTCAATAATTCAGTATTAAAATCTATGTTCACATTTTATATGAATCTGTTTCTTTTTGTCAAAGTAATCTAAATAAAAGTGAAGTAACTTTACAATACTCCAGAATAAAACCTTTTGCTGTTTGGTGTATACAGAGCAATAAGCACTAGTGATGAGCGGGAGGTGCCATATTCGATTTCGCGAATAATATGCGATTAAATTAATCGTGCAATTATTTTTTTTTCCTGTATAAGGCAACGTTCCTGTGACTATGGCTAGGCTAATATGTGTATTTTACGATATTCGTAATATTGCTCTAACTTCGTCTTTTAGAATATTCATAATATTCTAAAAGACGAAGTTAGAGCAATATTAAGAATATTCGTAAAATACACATATAGATTGTAATTTAGCTAATATAGTGCTATCATCTTTTTTTTTGTCAAATTTTTAGTTTTTAAGTTTTGGAAAATATATACACTATTACAAAAAACTTACTATAGCTCTATGTTAGCTAAATTGCAGTCTATATGTGTATTTTGCGAATTTTCATAATATTGCTCTAACTTCGTCTTTTAGAATATTACGAATATTCTAACAGACGAAGTTAGAGCAATATTACGAATATTCGGAAAATACACATATAGACTGTAATTTATGTGCACTGTTATTCCACCTTGGCATACTGCTCCCCGACAAGCCTCCCCGTAACCATGGGAATGCCTGTGCGTTAGAATATACCATCGGATCTGAGCTTTCACGATCTCAGGGAAAACTCAGATCCGATGGTATTTTCTAACCCACAAGCGTTCCCATGGTGACGGGGATGCTTGTTGGGGAGGAGTATGCGAACAACTGTACAGATAGGAAAAAAATAATGCCAAAATTCTAAATAACGAATATATTCACTATATTGCTATGTATTTGTTTTTTAGAATATTGGTCATTTTATTTTCCATATGAAAACATGATTACCCCCTGCTTAAGTTGCTTGTGGGTCAATGGCTTATTGACCCACAAGCAAGAAGCAGGGAGAAATCATATTTTCAGATGAAAAAAAAAATACGAATATTCGATTTTGCGAACATATAGAACTATATTCGAAATATTCGCGAAATCTCGAAGTTACGATATTCGAGAAAAAAATTCAAAATTCGAATATTCGCACTCAACACTAATAAGCACCACCAGGTTGATGCATAGTTGGCAAGATGCAGGTATTAATGCATGTCTGCGTCTTTCAGGCAGTTACAACAGCCTCAAATCTTGGATCTATTGTGGTTCTTCTGAACTAGGCACCATAGAATAATATGCTGATCTACAGTAGGCCCAGTTCAGGAAAACTTTATATTGGGGCCATAATATGAAAACTAAAATTACAGCAGCCTAAGGTTTTTGCCTACAGCAGGTCTGAATGAGTCTATTGGGCAGAGTATGTAGACTTAGGCTACTTTCACACTAGCGTTCGGGTTTCCGTTCGTGAGCTCCGTTTGAAGGAGCTCACGAGCGGACCCGAACGCAGCCGTCCAGCCCTGATGCAGTCTGAATGGAGGCGGATCCGCTCAGACTGCATCAGTCTGGCGGCGTTCAGCCTCCGCTCCGCTCGCCTCCGCACGGACAGGCGGACAGCTGAACGCTGCTTGCAGCGTTCGGGTATCCGCCTGGCCGTTCGGAGGCGTGCGGATCCGTGCGGATCCGTCCAGACTTTCAATGTAAGTCAATGGGGACGGATCCGTTTGAAGATGCCACAATGTGGCTCAATCTTCAAGCGGATCCGTCCCCCATTGACTTTACATTGAAAGTCTGGACGGATCCGTCCCAGGCTATTTTCACACTTAGCTTTTTTTTGCTAATATAATGCAGACGGATCCGTTCTGAACGGAGCCTCCGTCTGCATTATTATGAGCGGATCCGTTCAGAACGGATCCGCCCGAACGCTAGTGTGAAAGTAGCCTTATGGAGTAACAGCTTTGACCCATAACATTTACTATTGCTCACCAGTCAATGTGAGGCCATGTTACAGGCCCATACAATCCAGTAAGTAAGGGAAGCTGCGAAATTATAGATTCTGTGAGGAATAATGAGGGTAGAGATACCCAATGATTATTTATCAGCATCATTAAAGCGGTTGTCTCACTTCAGCAAGTGGCATTTACCATGTAGAGAAAGTTAATACAAGCCACTTACTAATGTATTATTATTATCCAAAATGTAATTTCTCAAATGCCAGAAGTCTATCTAGCAAAATGGAGGAGCTGGAGGCTATGGTACTGGAAGAACACATAGATGTAGTTGGTGTGGCTTCAACAAGGTTGGACTCTTCACATGACTGGACTGTAAATATTGAGGGTTTTACACTATTTAGGAAAGACAGGGTTAAAAGAAAAGGTGGTAGCGTGTGCCTGTATGTGAGGAGTGATCTGAAGACAATTGTGAAAGAGGCAATTGTGGGTGAGGCAATTTGTGGAAGTTCAAAGGGATATAAAGACTGAAAAAATTATTACTTGGTGTAATCTATAGACCCCCTTATTTCACAGATGAGATAGAAACTAAACTGTATAACCAAATAGAGCGGGCGGCACAGGCGGCATAATGGGAGATTTTAACTTCCCAGACATTGGTTCTGCCTCAACCGCAAATCGGAGAAAATTCCTCAACTTGCTGCAGGACCACTTTATGGGCCAGTTTGGAGAAGCTCCCACTAGGGGCAATGCTCTGTTGGATCTGGTAATTTCTAATGATGCAGAGCTTGTTGGTAATGTTACTGTTCGAGAAACACTAGGTAATAGTGAGAACAATATAATTATATTCCTCCTAAACTATAAGAAGCAAACTCTGTCAGGCAGAATTTTTAAAAGGCTAATTTCCCTGGGTTGAGGGCAGCATTTCAGGGCATAGACTGGGAGCAGCTACTGTCACATAATAATACTGAAGATAAATGGGAGAGTTTTAAATCCACATTGAGTAATTGCACTAAAAAATGTATTCCTTCAAGTAACAAGTATAAATGGGTAAAATTAAGCCCCCCATGGCTTACAGCTACTGTAAAAAGGGCAATAAAAGACAAAGTTAATTTAGAAAATACAAATCTGAGGGGTCAGCTGTAGCGTTTGAAGATTACGAAGGGCTTAATAAAATCTGTAAAAAGGAGATAAAATTAGCAACAAAAACAAAACAAAACAAACAGCAGGTGGTAAAAGAGAGCAAAACAAATCCCCAAAAAGTCTTATAAATATATAAATGCTAAAAAATCAAGGTCCGAGCAGGTAGGTCCCATAAAAAATGGTAAAGGGAGTGTACCATAGATAAAGAGAAGGCAGAGTTACTAAATAGTTATTTTTTTAGCTCTGTATATACAAAAGAAGAGAAAGGAGCTAATATCTGCGGTGCTGGGCTGTTACTACATCCAGTCATATACTAACTGTAGATATGGTCCAAGACAAGTTGAATAAGGTAAATGTGAACAAGGCTCCGGGTCCAGATGGATTACACACAAAAGTGCTTAAAGAGCTCAGTTCAGTCATTGCTGTGCCCCTGTTTGTAATTTTTAAAGATTCTCTAGGTACTGGTACAGTGCTTGGCGCAAGGCAAATGTGGTGCCCATATTCAAAAAAGGATCTAGGACCTCCACAGGTAATTATAGACCAGTTAGTTTAACTTCTATTGTGGGAAAATGTTTGAAGGGCTCTTAAGGGACTGTATACAGGAGTATGTGACTGTAAATAATACTATAAGTGATAACCAACATGGGTTTACCAAGGACAGAAGTTGTCAGACTAACCTGATTTGTTTTTATGAGGAGGTGAGTAGTAGCCTGGACAGAGGGGCAGCTGTGGATGTAGTGTTTCTGGATTTTGCAAAGGCTTTTGATATTGTCCCTCATAGATGTTTAATAGGTAAAATAAGGTCTATAGGCTTGGAAAGTATAGTTTGTAATTGGATTGAAAACTGGCTGAAGGACCGTGTCCAGAGAGTTGTGATCAATGATTCCTATTCAGAATGGTCCCGGGTTATAAGTGGTGTACCCCAAGGTTCAGTGCTGGGTCCCCTATTATTTAATTTATTTATTAATGATATTGAGGATGGGATTAATAGCACCATTTCTATTTTTGCAGATGACACTAAGCTATGTAGTACTGTGCAGTCTATGGAAGATGTCCATAAACTACAAGCTGGCTTGAACACTCTGAGTGATTGGGCATCAACTTGGGAAATGAGGTTCAATGTGGAAAAATGTAAAGTTATGCATTTTGGTAGTAATAATCTCTGTGCTTCATATGTCCTATGTGATGTAGCACTGGGGGAGTCACATATAGAGAAGGATGCGGGTGTCCTTGTAGATGGTAGATTAAATGACAGCATACAATGTCAATCAGCTGCTTCTAAGGCCACCAGGATATTGTCATGCATTAAACGAGGCATAGACTCGCGGGGCAGGGATGTAATATTACCACTTTACAAAGTGTTGGTGTGGCCTCATCTGCAATATGCAGTTCAGTTCTGGGCACCAGTCCATAGAAAGGACGCTCTGGAGCTGGAAAAAGTACAGAGGAGAGCGACTAAACTGATAGGGCGCATGGAGGGTCTTAGGGCTCTTTCACACCTGCGTTATAGTCTTCCGGCATAGAGTTCCGTCGTCGGGGCTCTATGCCGGAAGAATACTGATCAGGATTATCCTAATGCATTCTGAATGGACAGTCCGTCCTTCAGGATGCATCAGGATGTCTTCCGTTCCGGAACGGAACGTTTTTTGGCCGCAGCAAATAGCGCAGCATGCTGCGCTTTTTGCTCCGGCCAAAAATCCAGGAACACTTGCCGCAAGGCCGAACCTGGAATGAATGCCCATTGAAAGGCATTGATCCGGATCCGGCCTTAAGCTAAACGTCGTTTCGGCGCATTGCCGGATGCAACGTTTAGCTTTTTCTCAATGGTTACCATGGCTGCCGGGACGCTAAAGTCCTGGCAGCCATGGTAAACTGTAGTGGGGAGCGGGGAGCAGCATACTTACCATCCGTGCGGCTCCCGGGGCGCTCCAGAGTGACGTCAGGGCGCCCCAGGCGCATGGATGACGTGATCGCATGGATCACATGATCCATGCGCATGGGGCGCTCTGACGTCATTCTGGAGCGCCCCGGGAGCCGTACGGATGGTAAGTATGCTGCTCCCCCGCTCCCCACTACTACTATGGCAACCAGGACTTTAATAGCGTCCTGGCTGCCATAGTAACACTGAAAGCATTTTGAAGACGGATCAGTCTTCAAATGCTTTCAGTACGCTTGCGTTTTTCCGGATCCGGCGTGTAATTCCGGCAAGTGGAGTACACGCCGGATCCGGACAACGCAAGTGTGAAAGAGGCCTTAGTTATGAAGAAAGATTAAAACAATTGAATTTATTTAGTCTTGAGAAGAGACGACTATGGGGGGACATCATCAACTTATACAAATATATAAATGGGCCGTACAAAAAATATGGTGAAAAACTGTTCCATGTAAAATGCCCTTAAAAGACAAGGGGGCACTGCCTCCGACTGGAGAAGAAAATGTTCAGTCTCCAGAAGCGTCAAAGGTTCTCTACTGCAATTACTGTGAAGCTGTGGAATAGACTTCCTCAGGACGTGGTCACAGCAGGAACAGTGGACAGTTTTAAAAAGGGTTTAGATGAATTCTTAAAAGTAAACAACATTAATGTTTATGAAAATGTGTAGAAACCTGAGTCTCACTTTCTTCTGGGATTTGCGTCCCCACCTATCCCTTGGTTGAACTTGATGGACGTATGTCTTTTTTCAACCGTGTCAACCGTGTCAACCGTAAGTTGCTTGTATTAACTTTTTCTACATGATAAATGCCACTGAAATGAGACTAACCCTTTAAGTATGAAACAGATGAAATTCCATAGAAATTTATATAAATGTCCACTACAGGTGTATATTTTCTTATACATAAGTACTGAATGAAGAAATTCTAAATTCTGTATAATTTCTCCAACCAGTACTTATGTATCATATTCACATCTGATATTTTTATGCCTTCTTAGACAGAATACTGAATAACTGGTATATTTTAGGTTTGCTGATGTTACAGGGGTTATCCAGGATTTTCATACTGATGCCCTGTCCTCAGAATTAGACATCACTATGAGATTGGCAGGGGTCCAACTCCAGCTGTTTGAGAATGGCACGGCACTCACAGTAGCTCTGTAGTGCCGAACAATGTATAGCGGATGTGCTTGGTATCACAACTCAGCCCCATTGACTCAAATGGTCCTGTGCCGCGCCTAGGTCACATGACTGATGTACAGCGACGTCACTGAGGATAGGTCATCAATATGAAATTCCTAGATAACCCCTTTAATACTCCACGTCACAGTGAATATCAGAATTGTCCTAATGCTGTCAGGTCTGCCTGCACACTTTTCCTAGAACTTGACCCAGAATCCCTGCAATGCACTATAAATAAACCCTGAAGTCATGGTCTTTATTAGAGGTGGGACGACAAATCCATCGAATCCATGAATCCCTCGAATCTTGTTGGATTAGTGGACTCGAATTCCGACATAATTTTGTAAAATTCGAATCCGACGAATCCCATGACGCGATATAAGCTAATGATACATGGCCGCCGCCATGCTGGACAGCGCGGTGGGCGGGTGTATCAACAGAGGGAGGAGGGGCTGGGGGCCGGCATCTGGATTAGGAATGACAGCGGGGACCGATGCAGTCCCTGTATTCTAATGCACTGGCCCTGCTCACTGTAGTATAATCTTCTCTAACCTGCACTGTTAAGATGTAATAATTATGTGTAATCCATCTGTATTCCTTCTAACATTAAGTTCCGCAGCAGAGAGAAGGGAGGAGGCAGGGCGAGCGGGCGGCGCGTGACTCACTACATCATGCGCCTGCGCCTCCCACTTTATGAATGAAGCAGGCGGCACAGGCACGTGACGTAGTGAGTGACGCGCTGCCCGCCCATCCTCCTGCCCTGCCTCCTCCATCCTCTCTGCTACGGAGTTTAATGTTGTAAGTAATACAGCAGGATTCCACATGATTATTATATCTTAACAATGCAGGTTAGATAAGATTATACTACAGTGAGCGGTGCATTAGAATACAGGGACTGCACCGGTCCCCACTGTCATTCCTAATCCAGAAGCCGGCCCCCAGCCCCTGTATTGGGGGTCATTCACACTGCAGGAACACTGTTATGGGGGGATCTGTGGATGGCACATAGCATAAGATGCTATATATGTGTCATCCACAGATCCCCCCCATCACAGTGCCATCCAGAGATCCCCATAACAGTGCCATCCAGAGATCCCCATAACAGTGCCACCCAGAGATCCCCCATAACAGTGCCACCCAGAGATCCCCATAACAGTGCCATCCACAGATTCCCCATAACGGTGCCATCCACAGATCCCCATAACAGTGCTATCCACAGATTCCCCATAACAGTGCCATCCACAGATCCCCCCATCACAGTACCATCCAGAGATCCCCATAACAGTGCCATCCACAGATCCTCCATAACAGTGCCATCCACAGATCCCCCATAACAGTGCCATCCACAGATTCCCCCATAACAGTGCCATCCACAGATTCCCCCATAACAGTGCCATCCACAGATCCCCCTATAACAGTGCCATCCACAGATCCCCCCATAACAGTGCCATCCAAAGATCCCCCATAACAGTGCCATCCACAGATCCCCCATAACAGTGCCATCCACAGATCCCCCATAACAGTGCCATCCACAGATCCCCCATAACAGTGTCATCCACAGATTCCCCCATAACAGTGTCATCCACAGATTCCCCCATAACAGTGTCATCCACAGATTCCCCCATAACAGTGCCATCCACAGATCCCCCCATCACAGTGCCATCCAGAGATCCCCATAACAGTGCCATCCAGAGATCCCCATAACAGCGCCACCCAGAGATCCCCCATAACAGTGCCACCCAGAGATCCCCCATAACAGTGCCATCCACAGATTCCCCATAACGGTGCCATCCACAGATCCCCATAACAGTGGCATCCACAGATCCCCCCATCACAGTACCATCCAGAGATCCCCATAACAGTGCCATCCAGAGATCCCCATAACAGTGCCACCCAGAGATCCCCCATAACAGTGCCACCCAGAGATCCCCCATAACAGTGCCATCCACAGATTCCCCATAACGGTGCCATCCACAGATCCCCATAACAGTGGCATCCACAGATCCCCCCATCACAGTACCATCCAGAGATCCCCATAACAGTGCCATCCAGAGATCCCCATAACAGTGCCATCCACAGATCCCCCATAACAGTGCCATCCACAGATCCCCCATAACAGTGCCATCCACAGATCCCCCATAACAGTGCCATCCACAGATTCCCCCATAACAGTGCCATCCACAGATCCCCCTATAACAGTGCCATCCACAGATCCCTCCCATAGCAGTGCCATCCACAGATCCCCCTCATAACAGTGCCATCGACAGATCCCCCCCATAACAGTGCCATCGACAGATCCCCCCCCATAACAGTGCCATCCCCAGATCCCCCCATAGCAGTGTCAGCCACAGATCCCCCTTTAAGTGTTTGGGGAATTGTAGGATTTGAGTTTCGAAAGATTCTATATATTTGAGAACCTTTTCGGATTCGGATTTGGATTCGGAAAAAATTGGATTTGTCCCACCTCTCGTCTTTATCTATATGGATGTAGCAGAGCTGAATGTGTCACACCTTTTTATAATATTCTGTTTGGTTAGCTGTGATTGTACAGGGGCTAATACATTATGCATACAATGCGGCTTGGTCCTTTAGGAATAAAATTCAGCTGCATGTATGATGAGGTACCACTCAAAGGGACGCATTTACTAAACATTGGCATCTCATACGTCAGTTTAAGTAAAACGTTCACCAGTGTAAAATGCAGCAAATTTGTTAATAGGACCATGATCCTAATAAATTTGTTATATCTTACGCTGTCTGTGAACCACAAACTGAAATGTACTGTACGCCAGCCAAGAGCTGGTATGTATTTAGGTTATAACTTGCACCAGATTTCTGGCATATATTTCTGTGAATGTGCCGAGCCAACCTCTTCAGCTAAACCACACTCCTTGCAATAGTGGAGAGTGTGGCAAAGAATTATAAAAAAAAATAATTTGTACACCAGGAAACTGACCTACAAGTTTGCTAAATGTGTTTTCCGACACAGTTTAACTGATGACCGCTATTCAGCATATCACATCAGTGATCAGGGGTTGTCTGACACCTGGACCACCGCCGATCAGCTGTTTGAGAAGACACCCGGGCTCTTGTGAGCACAATGGCCTTCTAGTCCAGGGACATCATGTACATTGGTCACGTGGCCTAGGCGCAGCTCAATACCATTCAGGTTAATGGGGCTGAGCTGCAATACCAAGCACAGCTGCTATACAATGGAGTGCAGGTGCTTTCTCAATCAGCTGATCATCCCAGGTGTGGACCCCCACCGATCAGATACTGATGACCTATCGAGAGGATAGGACAACAGTAAGAAAGAGTTAGAAAGCCCCTTTAAACAACTCATCTGCTGTACTGCATCCTATGCCCCAGAATTAATCCTGAGGACGGTGATACAGATGACTATGGAGATGGGCACTTCCACAATGGAAGCACTCATCTCCCTGTGCCCTGCCGCCACCCCCCTGTCACCACCTACCAGTGGGGCTCAAGAGGCAGAAGTAAGTACTGCTCAGTTCTTTGTTGCAGCCTATCCCCCAATGTTGTCTGGCTTCTTACTGAAACTGGACAACCCCTTTAACAGGGGTTTCAAGCACTATAATACTGATAACCTAGCTTGAAACATTTTGGGGGAGATTAATCTAAAGTGATGTAAAGGAAAACTGGCTTAGTTGCCCATATCAACTCATCAGAGTCCAACTTTCATTTTCCAAAGAAGCTCTGAAAAATGAAGGGTGAAATCTGACTGGATGCCATAGGTAACTAAGCCGGTTCTACTTTCCACTAGTTTTGATAAATCTGTCCTTGTACACGGTATGTCTATTACAGTTCAGAGCTGCTCCAGGCTTCAAAATGGGAATCTCCCAGCAGTCTTTGCTGCTCTAGGGTCTGCACAGAGGGTGGTCTGGTCATTTGCTTTAGGTCTCATGCACACAGCCGTGCCGTTTTTTGCGGTCTGCAAACCGCGGATCCGCAAAAAACGGAAACCGCCTGTGTTGCCTTCCGCAATTTGCGGAACAGAACGGGCGCCGGCAATATAAATGCCTATTCTTGTCCGCAAAGAACGGACAAGAATAGGACATGTTATATTTTTTTAATGGAGTGCTGTCCGCATCTTTTGCGGCCCCATTGAAGTGAATGGGTCTGCATCCGAGCCGCCAAAACGGCGGCTCGGATGCGGACCCAAACAACGGTCGTGTGCATGAGGCCTTAGAAGAAGTATCATCTTTATACCAGGCACTATACCATACCTCCCAGGTTTCATTGGCTGTCCTGCAGTCCTGGTTAATGGGAGGTATGTCCCGCTCTCTGGTAGCTGTCCCTGTTTCCATAAGAAGCAGATACAGCTGCCTGTAATGATGAAGCAGAGAGACGTCCGTCCACTCCCTGCTCCATCATTCCTCCACACTGCAGGTCTGGGCAGGGGGCGGGGATGGCCGGGAGCTCCGTATATCCTGCTGCTGCTGGGGAACGAGGTGAGCATGTGGAGTTTATTTATTTTTTACTGCCTGTGAAGGGGGCACAGCTGGGCATATTATTTTACTGTGAGGGGGTACATCTGGGCATATTACTGTGAGGGGGGAACAACTGGGCATATTACTGTGAGGGGGCACAACTGGGCATATTACTGTGAGGGAGGCACAACTGGGCATATTACTGTGAGGGGGCACAACTGGGCATATTACTGTGAGGGGGCACAACTGGGCATATTACTGTGAGGGGGGCACAACTGGGCATATTACTGTGAGGGGGGCACAACTGGGCATATTACTGTGAGGCAGGCACAATTGCGCATATTACTTTGAGGGGGGCACAACTGGGCATATTACTGTGAGAGGGCACATAACTGGGCATATTATTGTGAGGGGGCACAGAACTAGGCATATAACTGTGAGGCAGCACAGAACTGGGCATATTACTGGGAGGGAGCACAGAACTGGGCATATTACTGTGAGGGAGCACAGAACTGGGCATATTACTGTGAGGGGGCACAATTGCGCATATTACTGTGAGGGGGACACAACTAGGCATATTACTGTGAGGGAGGCACAACTGGGCATATTACTGTGAGGGGGGCACAATTGGGCATATCACTGTAAGGGGGCACAACTGGGCATATTACTGTGAGAGAGCACATAACTGGGCATATTACTGTGAGGGGGCACATATCTGGGCATTGCTACTGTGAGGAGACACATCTCTGGGCATCGCTGCTGTGAGGGGGCACATATCCAGGCATCGCTACTGTGAGGGGGCACATATCTGTCATAACAACTTTGAGGGGGCACATATCTGGGCATAACTACCGTGTGGTGGCATTAAGGGGGAATAATTACTATGTGGGGGCATTTAGGGGACTGGGTGGGATTAGGTGTTTAGTTATGTTTTAGGCTGAGTTAGAAGCGTGGCCTAGTGCTGAAAAAATCTGCTGCAGTCAGGGCCGTCTTTAATATTGATTGGACCCTGGGCAAAAATTTACTTGGGCCCCCTGGATCCCGCCTTCCCACACCTTAGCAGGCAATCACGCCCTCCACCACAACACACAAAAAATCCACACATCTGGTAGAGTACAGTGAATGACTGTAAATACTTCCAGTTCTGAAGACTCCAGCGGCTCAGGATCAGTGTTCTGGGCAGCTGGGCTCAGGCTGGAAGTGGGTACCGCTCTGCAGGAAGGAGACCAGGGCTCGGCTCACCCTAGTGTTACAGTGCCACCCAGCACCCCACAGTATGCAGTATAGCACCCTATAGTGTACAGCACCACACAGTATGCAGTATAGCACCCCACACTATACAGTATCCCACAGTATATAGTAGAGCAGTATAGCACCCCACAGTATACAGCACCCCACAGTATACAACACCTCACAGTATACAACACCTCACTGTATACAGCACCCCGAACTATACACGATACAGCCCCCCACACTATACAGTACAGCAGTATAGCACTCCACACTATACCGCACCCACAGTATACAGACCCCCACAGTATACAGTACAGCAGTATAGCACTCCACAATATACAGCCCCCCACACTATACAGGCCCCCCCACACTATACAGCTCCACAGTTAACTTCTGCAACACTCCTGCTAGGACCTGTGATGACCTCATAGCCATGTGACCAGTAATTGCTAGGTTACTGGTCACTTGGTGATGATGTCATCTAAGGTCCTAGATCACAACGTTAAAGTACACAGACAGCTTGACACCCGGGGCAGTAGCTAGCAGGGCTCAAGAGGCAGCTGCCTTGGGCCCCCCAGGAGCAACTGGGCCCGGGGAAGCTGCCCCTTTTGCCCCTTGGTAAAGACGGCCCTGGCTGCAGTGCGCTTCTCACTCCGCACATACTGTCCCTCTTTCTTCTTTTCAAAAGTTGGGAGGTATGCTATACCGTAATATGATAGGATCTTAGTAAGATATTAGACGTGCTTATCGACAAGCTTATTGACCATTTCTAATAGCAGAACTGTATAAGCAGCTCTGCATTATAAGACAAGCTGGATCAATGGATCAAGCTCAATGATAATGAAAGGCGATTGTATACTTTCATCTGATTCTTTGTCTATTGGTGCATGTACCCCCCCCCCCCCCCCATTCTGCCTATGTCTAAATATACGTGATGCTGAATTCTCCTCATACAGTAGGTCATTGTCTTTCTAAAACCGAAATCTGAAGCAGTTGTTGTTTACTTCAACACGCAACCAGGCAATTCATATTAGGCAAAATGAATAGAGAGAAGGCCAGAATGAAGTTAATCAACCTGAATTTATTCCACCCCGTATCGTGTCTCCTTCTGCATGTCTCTTCTCTCCAGGCACATTTCATTTTCAAAATACTATTTTTAGAGGAAAAAGCTGGCAGACATATTTATTCCCAAGAAGTTAAATATATCCTGTGCTCATATTTTCATCAAACCGTTACTGAAAGTAATTGTTTCATCACAGCTTCTCCAATCCCATTCACCTTCAAGGGCAAAAAGAAACCAATATTACGGTTACGTATGGGATAATATACTGCCTGCTATATAATACAAGATTGTTTAAAGGAGCTGCAATACTCATTTTCATAGACTCACAAATAAGATGTCTTTGGGGGAAAAAGGAAACTTCATGTTAACCACCATAATTGTATTGATAAAGGTCTTCCAGAGCAGAAGCAGAGGTGGCCATAACCTGCTCCTGCCATCCAGACATGGCAGCTGGCAGATTATTACAGCGCTGTGTGCTTGTCCTGGGTTGATCTCTGTTACACAAAGCTTTATGTAGACAGTGAAGTGCAGGGGCAAGTGGGAAGTAATAGACAGGAATGGGTGGCAGGCATACAGTACTACTGTGACTACTGGGGACACAAAGGAAAACTGAAGAAAGAAAAAAAGGGGGCCTAAGGTCCACGTGTTCCATTGAAGATTAAGGGACATCCCTCTTTATTCGATGCAGCGTATCACCATTTAGGTCCAATAGACTGGGGAAACTAGGGACCTTCTTGCCATGTTTAAGAAGTGAGGCCCTGTGATTACTATGAAGTAGAGGACGTGACTGCTATAAGAAGGGAGGCTCTACTGTGACTACTGTTATGACAGGAGAAATGGGGGAAAAAGCTGCAGTCTGCTATGATTACTAGATGGAAGGAATGAGGCCCCACCTGACTATTGTCAGGGCAATCTAGAGACGAGTAAGGTGGCTCATATTTTCCTCTTTCGGTTCTTCAAGTTGGGCCAAACAGGCATTACAATTTTTTGTATGCAGCGGCCTTATCTATTTGATAAGAATTAAGCTTAAATAAGTGTTTATGAGCAGTCAGGAGTGAAGAGATAAGGGATACAAATCAAGCAGTCAGAGCCTCTGCCTGGAGGAATTCATAGACAAGGAGACGCAACAGTTTACTGTTAAAATAAAGACCAAATAAAAAAATTATTTTTGGTCAAGATGATAATAATAATAATAATTAATGATGATGATAATCTGCCCTAAAGGTGTCTATAGAAGGGGTGATCTGAGGGTTAAGTTAGTCCATACAAAAGTATAAATGATCACTGTTTAATTAATATTCAATATATAATAAAGCTTTAAAAAAATAACGTAATGAATAAAGTTATAGGGAATGTGTCACCTATATTGTTTTCACTCATTAAAACCAGATACTGATATTCTTTTTTTCTAATATGTTTTTATTTTCTGATTTATTCCATTCCCTGTAGAAGTTATAGTGGCAGCTATCTTGTCTATGCAGCTGCTGTTAACAGCATTTAGAGATATGCATTACAGCCGCTGCATTGATCACCGGGACCTTTGGCTTCTACGTTGTGTGTCTGCTCTGAGACCAGCGCAGAGCTCACTGTGAAAGCAGGGGAAGAAGGCCTGCTATTTCCATCACTTATTGTGAATGACATGATATATTAATGACATCTGTCATTGTAAGACTGCAGGTGAAGATAATGAGATGACTGCTGAAAAGTGAACTCTACAGAACAGGAAAAGTGGCCAGTGTGAAAACGCCATCGTTTTAGGATTTTAGATAGATAGATGGACCGACAGGCACAGAGACAGATAGATGATAGATAGATAGATAGATAAAATATATTCTTAGAATAAGTTGATTGAAATAGGCATATATTGTATATGTATATGAACAGTAGGTTTCCTAGAAGAGAAGAACAGAAATGGACCGAGACTTTCCTCCACAGAGAAGCTCTGCAGGTAGTGAATCTCGTGAATATAAAATCAATGCAATCGTTGGGATTCATTCAGTGTTGTCTGATAGATAAAGGTGCTGTTCAATAGCTTTAACTTTGTGTGGTTTTCAGAGAAGAGCGATGGAAGCCCGAATACATAACAGTGAGTCATGGCTGAGGCCTGTGGGTGGTTCCATACAGTTTTAGCATCAGCTTCCATATTCCCAGTAGAGAGAGTCTCAGTGTTGTTATTACAGGCCTTTTCAATGCTGTTCAACACAAGAATAGATGTAAAATGTCAATACATTTGACAAGGTTATCTTTAATAAAGTAGTTTCCTTTGTCTGTGCAGTGCACCTATGACTAGATAACATCACTGGGTCTCATTGTCTAATCACACAGGTGGGTGCGATAAGATTGACTCCTTTTTTACTCCAGAGCTTCGTAGGTAGTATTTAGCATTTATTACGGTAAAAAATGACTAAGTGCTAACATTTGGTTAATAAAGAACAGAATGACACAAAATATTGGCACATCTATATGTGCAAAAGAACCTTCCAAGCAACGTCTAATTTAGTCCTACAATACTCTTTTCAGAACACCCATGTCTTTATAGTATGACTGGAGTCATTAGACATCCCATATTATATCATCACATAGGTTCCACATTAAAAGGGTTTCCAAGATTTTAATACTGATGACCTACCTAATCAGTGAGGGTCCAACAGGGTTCAATGTACAATGTGAAGCACTGTGCGTACAGAACTGTGCTTTGTACAATGCGAGGCCACGGTGCCTTATCAAACAGCTGATTGGGGGGGGCGTTCCTGAGTGTTGGACCCCCATCGATCAGATACTGTTGATCTATCCTAAGGATGTCATCAGTAAAAAAAAATCTAAAAAAATCCTTCATCCTAAGTCTCAGCAGAGCTGTATTCAGTTCTCCTGGTGCACTTGGTACAAGAGGATTGAAGACACCTGCATTTAGTCAATGTGCTGTACTTTTTAAATTGATTTATATAAAATAATAGTGTCATACCATGCTCACCTACATGGGCAATATAATACCAACATATGAGCCCAAACATAATAGTTCCTTTCAATGGCCAACAAATTCAGACCCTACAATGTCAACAAAATGGTGTAATATAGTGCTCAAGTAATATTGCCATAAAGTGTTTAGTTCCGCTGTCTGATGTCTAATCCATGTAATATCGCCAAAAAGAGTCCTAAGGCTGTCTTTTACAGTACACACATAATTAGTAATGATTGAAGTATTTGAAAATTTGAGGCGGTTGCTTCGCCAAAATGTACAAAAAATTCACTTCTTTGTAAGTAGGGGGTGCAATGACAGGGAGCTGCGATTGCACCGCTCCCTGTCATTGTACCCCTCAGATACCATGTTCATAGCTGATTGCGACATCTGACATTCGTGTGTCGGCCACATTTTTTGTGGTCTTCTGGAAATGAATGGGTCCAAACCGCAAAAAACTTCCCCTCCCCTAGAAACACGATCACAGAAGTCATTCGGGTGTGACGCTTGTGAAGGCTCCCAGGGCTGCCACAGCAAAGTTCCTATTGAGCCCTGCATGTAGCAGAACTTAATAGGAACACACCTATTTTATCACAGCCCACAACGGTAAACCTTCGCAGTCTGTTGTATAAGTAATGTAGCAATTGAATGTTCAAATCCCCTATGAGAACCCAAAAAAGTTAAAAGAGGTTTCTAAAAATATAAAAAGACCCAAAATAATTAAATGTAATAAATAATTTTTTGTAAGTAGGGAGTGCAATGACAGGGAGCGGCAAGTGCACGGCTCCCTGTCATTGTACCCCTCAGATGCCATGTTCATAGCTGATTACGGCACCTGACAGTAATAATACAGTGTAAAATAAATAAATGAAATCATACCTCATCCATTTTAATGTGACGAGCCGGCCGCTGAATTGAAGATCCAGCGCAAAATCTTGAGTGGCCCATGATGACATCATCACGCATGGGATTTCGTGCGTGATCTTCAATCACGATGGTGGCGCCCGGCTCGTCGCAATCAAATGGATAAGGTAAATATGAAATAATACTGCTAGGCACTGTAAAAATATACTACTATAGAGTGCACAATATATTCTACCATAAAGTGTGAAAATAACAAAGCAGAAATAATACTGCCATTCACCAAACACATAATACAGTACATAAATGCAATTACTACATTTATACGGACATACATACAGACTACATACAGTACATGTGCACACAAAAGGACATTCTGAACAATGTTTTACCAGATAGCTGTACCTGGCTAACAGAAAGCATAACATTGCCAAGTGGACTGATGCTTCTGAAGTGAGATACAATTAGGCTAGGGCTACACTACGACATTTGTCGCGCGACAATTTTTATAATGATAGTCTATGGTGTCGCACTGCGACATGCTGCGACTGCGACACGACAGTCACAGAAAAATCTATTTTGGATTATTTTTTTTTGACTGTCGTGTCGCAGTCGCAGCATGTCGCAGTGCGACACCATAGACTATCATTATAAAAATGTGGACGACAAGTTTTATAATGATAGTTTATGGTGTTGCACTGTGACATGCGACATGCTGCGATCGCGACCCATTGTAACAGCAGATTAACATGGCAGCACATCTTGCGCAGCCAGGATAATTTTGTGCATACACTGTTGCGCATGCCCCACAAGATATGTGACCATGTTAATCTGCCGGCAGATGGAGTGTCTAAGTGCGGAAAGCTCCCTCACAAGATCGATTCCTACAAATCTTCTGAATGAAAGCAGCTATGTGTTTTGATCCTGTTTTTTAAGGCGCCAGGAAGTTAACATCCTCAGTGACCATGACCAGCAAGCTTTATACGTTTGATAGATCCACAAAGTAAGGTCTCATGCACACAGCGTTAGTTTGGTCCACATCCGATCCGCATTTTTTGTGGATCAGATGCAGGTCAATTCATGTCAATGGGACCGCAAAAGATGCGAACAGCACACCCTATTCTTGTCTGTCTTGCGGACAAGTATAGGACATCTGTGAAGGAAATTCCTGCAGATGGACCACAAAAACGGCAATGACCTTGTGCATGAGCCCTAAGGCCTTATTCACACAGTCAAGCCTCATGCACATGACCGTATGTATTTTGCAGTCCCTAAAAAACTAGGTGCAGGTCAAAAACATAGAACAGGAGCAGATCTTTCCCTTCCACCTTATCTCCATGGCTCCACTGAAGGAAATCACTGATCAAACACTGACGTGTGAATAAGACTAAGGCCTCATGCACACGACCGTTGTGTGCATCCGTGGCCGTTGTGCCGTTTTCCGTTTTTTTTCGCGGACCCATTGACTTTCAATGGGTCCGTGGAAAAATCAGAAAATGCACCGTTTTGCCGAGACCGTGATCCGTGTATCCTGTCCTATTTTATTGACGGACAACGGTTCACGGACCCATTCAAGTCAATGGGTCCGTGAAAGAACACAGTGCGGCACCTGAAGGGGTTAATTGTACTATCATATTTTTTTTCATGTCCGTGGATCCTCCAAAAATCAAGGAAGACCCACGGACAAAAAAGCGGTCACGGATCACGGACCTACGGACCCCGTTTTTGCGGACCGTGAAAAAATACTGTCGTGTGCATGAGGCCTAAGACTGAGAATATTACGGGCCTACAGGTTTTAACAGGAGGAAAGGAGTGTTCCCAATAATAAAAATACATCAAGAAATTGTTATTTATGCAATTACAAAATCTTTTTATCTACATAGGTGTATAACATGTTTTGATGTTATTTTATATCTTTATTTTCTATATACTCCGAAACAGCCCTTTATAACAACTACCTGCACTACCTCTCAAGCAGGATTTTCAATTCACCTTTTGATATAAGGCTTGCAATTATCCATATCTTCCAGATGATTTGGACAAGGGGTCCGGGCCTTGTCTCGTACAGAAGACTCCTGAGCTGTGCACTTAGCACAACCTTTTCTAGAAGGAAAGGAAAGACCTTATGTGGTTGGCTTGTGAATAATTTATGTCTCGGGAGACCAGGCTCAAGTAAGAAAACAAGAGTTACCATGGCAACCTGTTGTATCTACAGTATCCCTGAGGTTCCCTCTTTACAAAGGTATGACTCATGCGGCTGACATAGTAGAACCGAATCCGCTTATTCACAGGGCTATTATAGCAGGGCTCTGCGCCACTACCAACAACATCTGACAGCAGATACAAGCCACCTGGCCCAACTTCTGCACTCATTCTCCTTCCATTGTTACTAATAGATTACAGTCACAAGCAGGCTCGGAGTAGACTATAGGGGAGAAGATAAATTACCCGGTGGTCCCCTCAGCCAGGGTAGGCCCTATTCCGCACATGGCACAGTACACTGACTGCATTACATACATACCTTTTCCAGCCCATGCATTCATTTAGAAAACTGTTATTTCAAGGGTTATCACTGGAGGAAATGTATCAAAACTGATTCGAAGGAGAACTGATTTAATTGCTTATAGCAACCAATCAGATTCCATCTTTTATTTTCCATAGGAGTTCTGAAAAATGAAAGATAGAATCTGATTGGTTGCTATGTGCAATCTGACCAGTTTTCCTTCGCACCAGTTTTGATAAATGTCCCTGACTGAGTTTTGATATGTTGTAGAGACTTTTGATTGGTGTATAATAGTGTTATCCAGTCACTGTACGGTGGTGTAATCCAGTTACTGTATGGTGGTGCTGTTCAGTTACTGCATGGTGACGCTATCTAGTCACTGTATGGCGTACTATCCAATCACTGTATGAAACGTGTTATTTCACCCAAGATCAGAATGGCCAGGATGTTGTGCCCATTGTCGACCACTTTGCCCAGTTGGAGTTGGCAGGGTGACAGCCAGCAGGATGTTTGCTGCTTGATGTACTTGACCAACTGCTCGCTGGTGTGGCTACTCTCTACCAGGCCAATGAGCTCCAATACAGCGTTGGATTGCTTGACCTGACACACATAATAGGAAGGAGGGGTAGTGTGAGGCGCACTGCTGCCCGGCGGCACCTGACCTCTGACAGGGTGCTGGTATCCGCACAATTAACCCCTCAGGTGCGGCACCTGGCAGGTGCCGCCAGGCAGCATGGGGCCAGTATGTATGCGCCTGTTGGTATACTCTAACTTCAAGCGTCCCCATCACCATGGGAACGCCTCTGTGTTAGAATATACCATCGGATTTGAGTTTTCACAATCTAACTCAGATCCGATGGTATATTCTAACCACCAGGCGTTCCCATTGTGACGGGGACGCTGGTGGGGAGCAGTATGCCAAAGGGGTTTAACTGTACTGTTTGGGGAAGAAAAAAAAAGACAAATATTCAAAAAAAAATTCAAAACGAATATATTCGCTATAGTGCTTTATATTAGTTTTTTAGAATATTCGTCTTTTTAACATCTAAAGTCATGATTCCTCCCTGCTTCTTGCTTTGACCCACTCATTGACCCACAAGCATTTTAAGCAGGGAGGAATAATTTGTTCAGATGGAAAAAATGATGAATATTCTAAAAACTAATATATAGCAGCATATTCTCGTTTTTGACCAACACCTTTTTTTCGCATAAAAATTTGCATTATGCAATTTTTTTTATTACAGATTTTTTGCAATAAAATGAATATCTCGAATACGAATATTCGCAAATATATGACGAATATTCTACCATATATTCGAGAAATATTGCGATTTCGAATATTGCCCCTGCTGTTCATCACTAATAAAGATATGAAAGACACCGCACTGCCCATAGATGCGGCCTGGCTGCCACAAGAGGTACTAGGAGAAAGGGGGAACTCCTGCTGCGTTGGTTGGCTGCCAACTGTTTGCACACGAGATGGGGTAATGCATGTGGGTCAATAGAGCTGTGATGTCTATGTTTACCTGCCCATGTCTTATTTTAATCTTGCACAGCTTGCTTGTTTTTGTCTTCCGACAGCATGGAAGAAAAAATGCCAGATGGGAGATACTCACACAGCATAGGCAGAGGCAGCTAATCTCGGCTTAGCTCTGGCACATTTTGGGCCTAACCAACCCACAGCATCTGGCTCTGGTATTTTGGGAGGTATGTGGCCTCTGCTATCGGTGCTGCCATCACCTTTCTCCTCTGATGTTGCATCTCCTCAGCACCCCAATCCATGTCCCAGGTCCTGTCCAGCACACAGTCATCATCGGAGTTCTCACCCTACCTTCCGCTTCTATTAGACTGTAGGATGTAATGATGGGCTATTTGGCCCCCCTCCCCTGCTCTGCTCTGACTGCCACTGTCGGTGCCCCCCAACGCTATGGGGACCACTACTACCACCAACAACATGGCTATGCCTGGGGTCTGCAGCCTCCTTCTCAGGGCAGTACAAATGCTGACTGCTCTCACTCAAGTTGTCAACAGGGAGACTCTCTTGACTATCTGCCGTAGGACATTGTGGGGTCTAGGAAGACTGAGAGGACTTCACTGAAAGCCCTCTTTGGGGCTGCAAGGAGGAGAAGCAGGAGACCGTTGTGACCCCTACCTTCACAGCACGGTGTCTGACTCTTAAGTCATCTCCACATCATCTTGCTGCGATTGAGAGAAGGAGTGAGCCATCCAAACCACAATCTTATCTTCTTTCTCCTCAACTATAATGTTGCGCCTTTCTGAAGCCATCAGGTGCAACTACGATATACTACTACTTCTGGACGGATAGTTGGTGCTGCTACTACCAACATTCTGGCTTTGGGTCTTTCGTTTGGAACCCTTCTGCAGCCCGGACATTTTTGGGTTTCTCAGATAATGTTGTGCACTAACCAGTTTACTGGTGTTGTAATCACATATATACGTATGCTACCGCTGCTAGTTTTAATATAATCTACAACTGCCCACCCCCCAAAAAAATAAAATAATAATAATTGATTGAAAATGTGTGAAGACTGAAATAAAGGGAACCAGATTATCACTCCCAGATACTGTTGTGTGCTACCCTGTCTATTGGTGTGGTAATCACGTATGCATGCTGATAGTTTAAATATAATCAACAACCCCAATAAAAAAACATGGAAACGATTTAGGCCTAAATTCGTTATCCCTCACAGATACTTTTGTGTGTTGGCCTGTGTAAAGGTGTTGATCACCTATATGCTGGTTTAATTAAATTGAAAAATTCCTAATAAAATAAAATTTCAATCTTCAAACCAGAACAGAATAAGCGGCATTCGCCAATCTTTTAACAGCTTTATTGCAAACATTGTCTGGTTTGAAGATTGTATGCACCATATTGGCTGAGCACCATCAGTCACTATTTTGAGGAGTGTTGATCCTATATGCCTAACAACACACGGACAGAAGTGACGACCATTTGTCTCCTATAAAAGACTAAAATAAAATTTCGACCATGTGGAGAAATAATGAACGTTAACAGATTTTCATGTTGATACTCACAGGTAGATTGCTGCCCTACCCTGTGTATTGCTATATTAATCACATATAACATAGTAACATAGTATATAAGGCCGAAAAAAGACATTTGTCCATCCAGTTCGGCCTGTTATCCTGCAAGCTGATCCAGAGGAAGGCAAAAAAAAAAAACTGTGAGGTAGAAGCCAATTTTCCCCACTTAAGGGGAAAAAAATTCCTTCCCGACTCCAATCAGGCAATCAGAATAACTCCTTGGATCAACGACCCCTCTCTAGTAACTATAGCCTGTAATATTTTTACACTCCAGAAATTCATCCAAGCACCTCTTGAATTCTTTTATTCACTCATCATGTATAAGTCCCCAAAAAATATATAATTCCAACCGCATGGAAGATGAATATACGGAAACTGAATATGAGGCCTGACCCTTAATATCACGTTAAAACTCACAGGTAAATTGTTATTGTAGCCTCTGTATTGGTGTACTGATCACCTATATGTTGGATTAATTCAATTAAAATTGAATCCCCCCAAAAAACTAAATTGAATTCCAACAGTTTGGAAATTGAATTTGTGGAAATGGATGAATGAGGCCTAACGTTAAATTTTTTGTTATCACTCTCAGGTAGATTGCTGTCCTACCCTGTGTATTGCTGCAGTTATCACTTATATATGCTGGTTTATTTAAATTTAGTTATCCCAGTAAAATATTAAATTACAACCGCATGGTAATGGAATTCACGGAAACGGATGATTGAGGCTTGACACGCAATTTCAATTTAACACTCACAGGTTGATTACTGCCCTACCCTGTGTATTGCTGCTGTAATCATGTATATATGCTTGCTTAATTAAATTGAACAATCACACCAAAAAATTAAATTCCAACCATGTGGAAGTGGAATACACGGAAACGGACAATTGAATATTGACACTCAATTTCACGTTAACAGTCACAGGTAGACTGTTGCCCTAACCTGTGTATTGCTGCAATAATCATATATACACTACTCAAAAACAATTGGGGCTATTTGGCTTGTGGGTGAAATTTCAGGATGAACCTAAACTGCGCTCTAACCTTTTTTAGATGAACTTAATGTGACCTTTTCTAAACTTTTGAATGCACATGTCCAACTTTTCAATGTTTCAGTACTTTTTGCACAATATGCTGTTTTCTAACAGCACCAATGCTCACCAGTGGGTTCCTTATTTTTAAGAATGTTCCGAACAGTTGTTTTGGCCACACCTAATGTTTTTGCTAAGTCTCTGATAGTTGTTTTTTTCTCCCTAATGATGGCTTGCTTCACTGATAGTGACAGCTCTTTGGATCTCATCTTGAGAGTTGACAGCAACAGAATCCAAATGCAAATAGCACACTTAAAATAAACTCTGGACCTTTTATCTGTTATTGGGATAATGAGGGAATAACACACACCTGGCCATGGAACAGCTGAGAAGCCAATTGTCCCATTACTTTAGTCCATTAACAAGTGGGAGGCACATATGCAAACTGTTGTAATTCCTACACCGTTCACCTGATTTGGATGTAAATACCCTATTGTGTGTGTGTGTAGATATTTAACAGATTTAGCCTGATGTATACAGTTTTTCAAGCAAAAACAAAAAACATGAACATTAAATTAAATATGTGAGATGACCTGACACAGAGCTTTCACTAGTAATCTATATGCTATTCTAGATTGATGGTAGAACACGTGTTGGTACAGTTTTCTCTTATTACCCCCCACTCCACCCCCCAAAATAGGATTTCAGTAAAAGGGGGGAAAATAATGAAAGTATTTCCTTGCAGGTAGCTGCTTATGGAGGTTGCTGCAGCTGCAGTTCTGCTAGGAGGCACAGTTGCCACAGCTCCGCACACCTTCCTCCCTGTCCGCTGCCCTGCTTGTCCCTATCCTACACACACAACTCTTCTTCTTATTTCTAATCCTTTCCTTTCCCTTCATTCTCCCTGGCAATAGAATATAAGCTTGATTGATTTCTGACTGTACCTGATAGTTTTCACTCTCTCTGACTTCATAAGATCATTTTCCTAGCAGACACTATAAGACAGTCCAGCAGAGAATGGTGTTCTGCACAAGTTGCTAGGGTACCTACCTACCTGCTGCAGCACTGATTGGCTCATCCAGGCTGTCTGTCAGCCTGGGAGCCAATCAGAGCAAGCCCTCCCCCCCACTTCCTCTCACGGTCATGTGAGAACTCTTCTTCTTCCTCCCTAGTGCTTTTTTCCCGCCATGTGCACATAAATATGCGCCTTTTAGTGAATTCACCTAAAACTAACCTGAAAATATTTATGTTCACCTGCCGTCCAAAAAATAGTTTGCACCAAACCCAGTTCAGTCCGAACTGGTTGGCTCATCCTTAGTCCAATATAATACAGTTCGTTCTGCTGACAATCCTCCTTAATCACTTCAACCCCGCTAGCTGAAACCCCCTTAATGACCAGGCCACTTTTTACACTTCTGCACTACACTACTTTCACCGTTTATTGCTCGGTCATGCAACTTACCACCCAAATGAATTTTGCCTCCTTTTCTTCTCACTAATAGAGCTTTCATTTGGTGGTATTTCATTGCTGCTGACATTTTTACTTTTTTTGGTATTAATCAAAATTTTATGATTTTTTTGCAAAAAAATGACATTTTTCACTTTCAGCTGTAAAATTTTGCAAAAAAAACGACATCCATATATACATTTTTCGCCAAATTTATTGTTCTACATGTCTTTGATTTAAAAAAAATGTTTAGGCAAAAAAAAAAAACGGTTTGGGTAAAAGTTATAGCGTTTACAAACTATGGTACAAAAATGGGAATTTCCGCTTTTTGAAGCAGCTCTGACTTTCTGAGCACATGTCATGTCCTGAGGTTCTACAATGCCCAGACAGTAGAAAACCCCCACAAATGACCCCATTTCGGAAAGTAGACACCCTAAGGTATTCGCTGATGGGCATAGTGAGTTCATAAAACTTTTTATTTTTTGTCACAAGTTAGCGGAAAATGATATATTTTTTTTTTTCTTACAAAGTCTCATATTTCACTAACTTGTGACAAAAAATAAAAACTTCCATGAACTCACTATGCCCATCACAAAATACTTTGGGGTGTCTTCTTTCCAAAATGGGGTCACTTGTGGGGTAGTTATACTGCCCTGGCAATTTAGGGGCCCATATGTGTGAGAAGTAGTTTGCAATCAAAATCTGTGAAAAATGACCGGTGAAATCCGAAAGGTGCACTTTGGAATGTGGGTCCCTTTGCCCACCTAGGCTGCAAAAAAGTGTGACACATCTGGTATCGCCGTACTCAGGAGAAGTTGGGGAATGTGTTTTGGGGTGTCATTTTACATATACCCATGCTGGGTGAGAGAAATATCTTGGCATAAGACAACTTTTCCAATTTTTTTAAACAAAGTTGGCATTTGACCAAGATATTTATCTCACCCAGCATGGGTATATGTAAAATGACACCCCAAAACACATTCCCCAACTTCTCCTGAGTACGGCGATACCACATGTGTGACACTTTTTTGCAGCCTAGGTGGGCAAAGGGGCACACATTCCAAAGAGCACCTTTAGGATTTCACCGGCCATTTATTACAGATTTTGATTGCAAACTACTTCGCACACATTAGGGCCCCTAAATTGCCAGGGCAGTATAACTACCCCACAAGTGACCCCATTTTGGAAAGAAGACACCCCAAGGTATTCCGTGAGGGGCATGGCGAGTTCCTAGAATTTTTTATTTTTTGTCACAAGTTAGTGGAATATGAGACTTTGTAAGAAAAATAAATAAAAAATAAAATCATCATTTTCCGCTAACTTGTGACAGAAAATAAAAAATTCTAGGAACTCACCATGCCCCTCACGGAATACCTTGGGGTGTCTTCTTTCCAAAATGGGGTCACTTGTGTGGTAGTTATACTGCCCTGGCATTCTAGGGGCCCTAATGTGTGGTAAGTAGTTTGAAATCAAAATGTGTAAAAAATGACCTGTGAAATCCTAAAGGTGCTCTTTGGAATGTGTGCCCCTTTGCCCACCTAGGCGGCAAAAAAGTGTCACACATCTGGTATCGCCGTACTCAGGAGAAGTTGGGGAATGTGTTTTGGGGTGTCATTTTACATATACCCATGCTGGGTGAGAGAAATATCTTGGCAAAAGACAACTTTTCCCATTTTTTTATACAAAGTTGGCATTTGACCAAGATATTATCTCACCCAGCATGGGTATATGTAAAATGACACCCCAAAACACATTGCCCAACTTCTCCTGAGTACGGCGATACCAGATGTGTGACACTTTTTTGCAGCCTAGATGCGCAAAGCGGCCCAAATTCCTTTTAGGAGGGCATTTTTAGACATTTGGATCCCAGACTTCTTCTCACGCTTTCGGGCCCCTAAAAAGCCAGGGCAGTATAAATACCCCACATGTGACCCCATTTTGGAAAGAAGACACCCCAAGGTTTTCAATGAGGGGCATGGCGAGTTCATCAAATTATTATTTTTTGGCACAAGTTAGCGGAAATTGATTTTTTTTTTGTATTTTCTCACAAAGTCTCCCTTTCCGTTAACTTGGGACAAAAATTTCAATCTTTCATGGACTCAATATGCCCCTCACGGAATACCTTGGGGTGTCTTCTTTCCGAAATGGGGTCACATGTGGGGTATTTATACTGCCCTGGCATTTAAGGGGCCCTAAAGCGTGAGAAGAAGTCTGGAATATAAATGTCTAAAAAATTTTACGCATTTGGATTCCGTGAGGGGTATGGTGAGTTCATGTGAGATTTTATTTTTTGTACACAAGTTAGTGGAATATGAGACTTAGTAAGAAAAAAAAATAAAAATTTCCGCTAACTTGGGCCCAAAAAAATGTCTGAATGGAGCCTTACAGGGGGTGATCAGGGAGTCTATATGGGGTGATCACCCCCCTGTCATTGATCACCCCCCTGTAAGGCTCCATTCAGACGTCTGTATGATTTTTACGGATCCACGCAAAACGCATATGGACGTCTGAATGGAGCCTTACAGGGGGGTGATCAATGACAGGGGGGTGATCAATGACAGGGGGTGATCAGGGAATCTATATGGCTGATCACCCGCCTGTCATTGATCACCCCCCTGTAAGGCTTCATTCAGACGTCCGTATGTGTTTTGCGGATCCGATCCATGTATCCGTGGATCTGTAAAAATCATACGGACATCTGAATGGAGCCTTACAGGGGGGTGATCAATGACAGGGGATGATCAGGGAATCTATATGGGTGATCACCCGCCTGTCATTGATCACCCCCCTGTAAGGCTCCATTCAGACGTCCGTATGTGTTTTGCGGATCCGATCCATGTATCCGTGGATCCGTAAAAATCATACGGACATCTGAATGGAGCCTTACAGGGGGGTGATCAATGACAGGGGGTGATCAGGGAATCTATATGGGTGATCACCCGCCTGTCATTGATCACCCCCCTGTAAGGCTCCATTCAGACGTCCATATGTGTTTTGCAGATCCGATCCATGTATCCGTGGATCCGTAAAAATCATACGGACATCTGAATGGAGCCTTACAGGGGGGTGATCAATGACAGGGGGGTGATCAATGACAGGGGGCGATCAGGGAATCTATATGGGTGATCACCCGCCTGTCATTGATCACCCCCCTGTAAGGCCCCATTCAGACGTCCGTATGTGTTTACGCGGATCCGATCCATGTATCCGTGGATCTGTAAAAATCATACGGACATCTGAATGGAGCCTTACAGGGGGGTGATCAATGACAGGGGGGTGATCAATGACAGGGGGGTGATCAGGGAATCTATATGGGTGATCACCCGCCTGTCATTGATCACCCCCCTGTAAGGCTCCATTCAGACGTCCGTATGTGTTTTGCGGATCCGATCCATGTATCCGTGGATCCGTAAAAATCATACGGACATCTGAATGGAGCCTTACAGGGGGGTGATCAATGACAGGGGGGTGATCAATGACAGGGGGGTGATCAGGAAATCTATATGGGTGATCACCCGCCTGTCATTGATCACCCCCCTGTAAGGCTCCATTCAGACGTCCATATGTGTTTTGCGGATCCGATCCTTGTATCTGTGGATCTGTAAAAATCATACGGACATCTGAATGGAGCCTTACAGGGGGGTGATCAATGACAGGGGGGTGATCAATGACAGGGGGTGATCAGGGAATCTATATGGGTGATCATCCGCCTGTCATTGATCACCCTCCTGTAAGGCTCCATTCAGACGTCCGTATGTGTTTTGCGGATCCTATCCATGTATCCGTGGATCCGTAAAAATCATACGGACATCTGAATGGAGCCTTACAGGGGGGTGATCAATGACAGGGGGTGATCAATGACAGGGGGTGATCAGGGAATCTATATGGGTGATCACCCGCCTGTCATTGATCACCCCCCTGTAAGGCTCCATTCAGACATCCGTATGTGTTTTGCGGATCCGATCCATGTATCCGTGGATCCGTAAAAATCATACGGACGTCTGAACGGAGCCTGACAGGGGGGTGATCATGGGTTCATAAGGGGTTAATAAGTGACGGGGGGGGGTGTAGTGTAGTGTTTTGTGGTACTTTACAGAGCTGCCTGTGTCCTCTGGTGGTCGATCCAAACAAAAGGGACCACCAGAGGACCAGGTAGTAGGTATATTAGACGCTGTTATCAAAACAGCGTCTAATATACCTGTTAGGAGTTAAAAAAAATCACATCTCCAGCCTGCCAGCGAGCGATCGCCGCTGGCAGGCTGGAGATCCACTCGTTTACCTTCAGTTCCTGTGAACGCGCGCGCCTGTGTGCGCGCGTTCACAGGAAATCTCGGCTCTCGCGAGATGACGCGTATATGCGTCACTCTGCGCAGAGCTGCCGCCTCCGGACCGCAGATCTGCGTTAGGCGGTCCGGAGGCGGATATGGCGTCCGACCCGGTGCAGGTCAGGCTCCATAGCAACCAGGTGCCTGCAGTTCCACACAGCAGACACCTGGGCTCTAATTTCTGTGTACGGTAGTGATGCCGAGCACAGACATTTATTCCCTAAGATGCCGTGGTCAAATGTGACCATGACATCTGGGAAGGCAAAAATGAAGCGAGCACTTCCAGGTGTGTACCGGTCCCCTTAGTGAGGTGTGTGTGGCAGCCTAAAGCAGGGCTCTACAGGAACACAGTGTAATCCTAATAGACTCCAATGCTAATGCTATCGCTACCAGAACTATAAAAAGTGTACAAAAAAATGTTTTCAAAAATATTAAAAAAATATGTAAAAGTAAATAAACACATAAACAGTTAAAAATAAACATCATGGGTATTGCCGTGGGCTAAAACGCACATACTATTAAAATCTAAAAATATTTACGGCAAACAGCGAAATAGAGAAAAGGTCAAAATTGCTGATTCGCTAGTTTTTGGTTGCTTCACCTCCCACAAAAAAAGTGTTGACAAAAAGTCATAAACACTCCAAAACAGTATCAATGAAAAGTACAGATCACCCCACAGATAATGAGCCCTCACACAGCTCTGCACACATAACTACAAAAAAGTTATGTGTATATAATAAAAATAGCATAAAAATAAGATCCCATACATGACTGAAAAGGCACAAAAATTTTCTTCATAACCGAATGGAAAAAAAATTATGAATTTCAAAGACACATGTACTAAATAATTGGAAAATGCCAAGAAGAGGGGTAAATAGTCTGGTCTTTAAGGGGTTAACATCACTTGCAATCACACACAAAAAAATATAGCGATGCTTTTCAAATACCTAGAACAACCATGTTTCCAGTATAGGAAAGTGATTTCAAACTTTCTCAGTACTTAATTTCCCTAATATCTAACCTCCCACAGGCGATGATGGACCAGCTTCCTAGTGGTCTGCTCTATGATGTTATCAATCTCTATGAAATATGATTATGACTAATCTTCCAGTGCTACATGCTTCTGTAATGTCAAATTACTCAAACAGCATTTTCCAGGCAGCAGAGATTTTTTTTTTTACATTTCGGTATGAAGAAGACATTGTAATGACTGGAAGAAAGGTAACGAGGGAGAAGCTATTCTTTCTAGGCTAAAGGAAATAAGTGGGATTGTGTGACAGCAGCCCGATCCTCTCATCTCCAGCGCAGTGCAAGAAGGATAAGGCGCAAGGAATCGGACGATGATTGGAGGTTTCATTGTACCTGTAACTTCTTGTCAGGAGGAGAAAGTATGGGCGTTACATGTGTATTGTATGGGAAATGTGGCTGGCACTCTTATGTAGACGGCTATGTGTCACGAACCAGCAGATGTGAACCCACTGTGCCACGTGTCCTACCTCCTCTAAGGGCGTTGTCTAAGTGAACCCCTCAATCTTCACAGTACCCCTGATGGTGGGGATAGACTTTCTCGAGGGGAACACCAGGTCGCTACCTCTTGAGGAGGATATGCACAAGAGGCAGCTGATCCAGGCCTACCAGAAGGTACCCGAGAAAGGTACCAGAGGTACAGGCGTTGTCAGCAGGCTGAGTCGTTACCAGGAGCAACAGTGCAGGACCAAAGGATGAGGCAGAGGGGAAGTCAGACAGGCAATAGGTCAGGGCAGGCGGCACAGGTACAGGTCAGGCAATCCGGTTCGGCAACAGGAGAGTCAAGGTAAGCAGGCAGGGATCAAACAGGTAGCAGAGTCCAGGAACACAAGTACGAGTCAGGAACACAAGCGAATATCAGGAACCTTAGAAGGACACAAGGACCTTGACACTGAGGCATCTGGGAAGAGGGCTGAGCCACTCATATATGTGCTGGAGGGCTAGGATTGGTTGGCGAGGTCACATGATCCAACCCATAAAACACAGGAAGTGATGTGCGCCAGCCCTTAAAGAGACGCTGC